>NW_026652289.1:22357198-22521441 GCF_009828535.3 Hylobates moloch | reverse complement strand
GCCGAGGCGGGCGGATCACGAGGTCAGGAGATCGAGACCACGGTGAAACCCCGTCTCGGCCTCCCAAAGTGCTGGGATTACAAGCATGAGCCACCGCGCCCGGCCTATTTCTACAACTTTCTTTACATCTCTCTTATTTCCTGGTTCCTTTTACCTTGTTTTATACATAACCTTTAAATAATCTTTGAATTAAACAAAAATTATTCACCCTTTTTAAAAAGGACTTTTTTTTAAGAAAAAAATGTTTTCCTACAATATACTGTTATTGGAAAATACTCAAATAATGAAATATCTATTGTTTAATTAAATATAATTTTAGATTCTCAATTATGACAAGTTTGTCTACAAGTATTTATCCCATTCAATTTATCTAATTATTTTACTTTAATAATTTATCTAGATTATTTATGAAAACCACGAAAGTCATCATTTAAAGTTATGAAACTGCCATTGCAAAACTGGTACTGAGACAGTGAAAAACATCTGACCTAACTGATTCCTTCTTGCTTGTAACCCCCAAGCTATTCTTATTCATTCCTGGGTGTAGGCCAAACTAACTTTGGGAAGAACTTAGTTTATAATTTAGCTTTGAAACAAAGTTGATAACAGTCCTTCCTCCAAGGAAGCCTCCTTCCTGCCTGGGAACTAGACCATCTAAAGCCACAAGATTAGATGTTATGTTTATTTTAGTAAATAATTCAAGATTTTGCTATTTTCATCAAATCAGCATCAATGTCTTCTTTATTTAAAATTCTACAAGCAAAGATTATTCTGTTTTGGGATGGTTTATACTTTTGAAATCACTATGCCAAATTTTGACACCTGATAGTATTTGGCAGGGATAAGTATGAAATGTCTTCATCAATAAATGCAAACAAAATGTATGCTGGCATTTCTTAAGACATTTCTAATATTACTTTACCAATAATTTTAAAGCTACCATTTTATTATAAATTTTAATTAAGTCATGCAAACTTGAAAAAGCATTTGACCAGTCTTTCCTTTTTTTCTGATGAAATATTTTATTTAAGGGCTTCTATTTTTCTTTAAGCCAATTAATTAGAGATCTTTTATATATTTTTAAAAGTGAAACACTGTGTACACAACACATAATACATAGATGTACTGGCATACCAATAGTAGTATATCTTACAGATTCATAAAACCTTCTTTTTTCCCCTAACTTAAACTTGCAAACTCTTGATAAGCTGTTTCATTACCCTGGCAGTTGTCAGGTAAATAGCCCTAAATTTTTATTTGAAGGAAACAACTCTTAGGTGAAAAATCAGACAGCAAAATTTACATCCCAAGGTACAGACAGAAAAAGTCTGGTGGTGTGAGAGGGAGATTAAAGTTGTATGCCAAATGAAACATAAAATTAGAGAGATCTATCATAGGACTGTATAAGGGGATCAGTTTTATTTAGACAGAACTACCAATCTTTTAACTGCATCTCTGATCTCTGGGTAGAGCCCACATAGAATCCTGGGTCTCCAAAAAGGGAGGATTATTAGTAGTAGTAGTATATATATTTTTTGAGATGGAGTCTCACTCTGTCACCCAGGCTGGAGTGCAGTGGCACAATCTCGGCTCACTGCAACCCCCACCTCCTGGATTCAAGCAATTCTTCTGTCTCAGCCTCCAGAGTAGCTGAAACTATAGGTGCGTGTCACCACACTTGGCTAATTTTTGTATTTTCAGTAGAAACGGGGTTTCACCATATTGGCCAGGCTGGTCTTGAACTCCTGACCCTGGGATCTGCCCGCCTCGACCTCCTAAAGTGCTGTAATTACAGGTGTGAGCCACCACTCCCAGCCAAAAAAGGGAGAATTATTATGAGGCTAGATCATGTGATGCTTTTACAGTGCATATTAAAAATTATTTTAAAACCAAGACATCTGTAGCTGTCTAAACTAAACTCTTCCTTAAAAACTCGAGTAGCCTCTGTTGTAGTATTTTGGTAAAAAAAATCACGTAACACAGTGAAAAAGCAAGCAGTTTCAGAACTGAGATGAACTTGTCTGTTTATACATTTAGGGTTCCACAAGGAAAAACAGAGTTTTCTCCCCAGAAGGGAGTCTGGTGTCTTCTCCATTTCTTCCATTTCTTTAAGGAACCCTATGCTATCATAAACTATTTTAGGTCCCTCATGCAGCAGAGGGTGCAAGAGAAAGGAGAGACAGCAGAAGTACGAAGAAAACAGAACTCAGTCAACTGAGAAGACAAAGAACTTTTGCTCAAAAAAGACAAGGTCCTAGGAAAGAAAGAAACAAAAACATGAGGCCTTTTAAGTACAAACACACACATATGCACACAATCACACACACATCTTGGATGTTAGATTTTAATTAAGCTGACTTTTAACTATTGAATGCCTTAAAAAAAATATTTTTAGTTCAGGCGATGTGTCTTATGCCTGTAATCCCAGCAATTTGGGAGGCCAAGGTGGGTGGATCACTGGGTCAAGAGATCGAGACCTTCCTGACCAACACGGTGAAAACCCATCTCTACTAAAAATACAAAAATTAGCTGTGTGTGGTGGTGCGCACCTGTAGTCCCAGCTACTTGTGGGGCTGAGGCAGGAGAATTGCTTGAACCTGGGAGGCAGAGGTTGCAGTGAGCCGAGATCGTGCCATTGCACTCCAGCCTGGCAACAGAGCGAGATTCCGTCTAAAAAAAGAAAAAAAAATCTTTTAAAATCTCATTACCATATATCAGCTAGGACAATTTGCTGCTACGTCAGAAGTACCAAATAGCAAACCAGAAAGGGATTGATTTAGGAATGAAACCCAGGCTGTCGTGGTGAAAAAAAGATGGTAGAACCCTAGCTATGGAACTGCATTGTGGGGTGATAGCCATTGCTCTTTCAGCCAAAAATTGGCCTAGCAAAAATTGGCCTTGTTATATAAGTGAAGCCCCTTAAGTAGTCAAAATAAAAAATCTTTCTTTTTTATTTTTTTCCTTTTGCTGGTCCTTTTGCTCCCCCCAACACATCACCTTTATTTTTTAATTAATTAATTTATTTATTTATTTATTCTTTGGAATTTAGCCACTTCAAAGGCCTTGTTCCCCATAACTTGGGAATTTCCTTCAGATTTGATCAAGTTGGATAGAGTTGGTCAAATCCAATAAGAAAAAGACCAAAACAATAACAAAAACAGAAACAAACAACAACAAAAACAGTTAAGCAAAACAAACAACCACACAACTTATACAATTACTGAATGCTCTACTGGTAAAAAGAAATTAAGACCAGCTGGTTGTTAATCTTAACTTTAGCCAAGACAAACCCCAATTCAGTTACTTACCTGGGATGGATTTCAGGCTGAAGACTGCTCTCTATCATCCTAGAAGCAAGGAGAAAACCTAAAACTTGCTTTCTTTGTTGGAAGTGAGTTCAAACTCCAGAACGTAATTTTCTGCCTTCCATCATCACGGACGCAGTAAAACTTGCCTTCCTTGTGTTGGAAGCAAGTAAAACTCCAAAAAAATAAGTTGTACAGCAAAATAAACTTCAGATCTTGACCAAATTTTGTAAGATCAGGAATTCTCTGGAGGGGGTGCTTCCAGGTCTGAGCAAATTGTCCTGTTGGTGTGAGCCACAGAGATAGCTCAAGCTGGTACCAAGCACCAATAGGAGATTTGTCAAAGGTGGAGGGCACCTCCACCAGAATTCTTTTGTTGTTGTCAAAATGTGAACCCCGAATATCTGAGATAGGTCTCAGTCAGTTTAGGAAGTTTATTTTGCAAAAATTAAGGACATGGGCCCTTAATAGGCATGATAAAGCCGCAACAGGTCCTGACAATATGTGTCCAAGATGTCTGAGCACAGCTTGATTTATACATTTTAGGGAAACACAAGACATCAATCAGTATATGGTAAGATGAACATTGGTTCGGTCCAGAAAGGTGGGACAACTCAAAGCAAAGGCGGGACAACTCAAAATAGGGAGGGGTCTTCTGGGACATAGGTAGGTAAGAGACAAATGGTTGCATTCTTCTGAGTTTCTGGTTAGCCTTTCAAAAGAAGGGAATCAGAAATACACTTATCTCAGTGAGCAGAAGGATGACTTTGAGCAGAATGGGAAGCAGGTTTGCCCTAAACAGTTCCCAGCTTGACTTTTTCCTTTAGATTAGTGATTTTGGGATCCCAAGGTTTATTTTCCTTTCAAACTAATAATGACATATATAATTATTTCAATAATTATTAATAGTTTCTTTTGTTTATAGTTAAATTCAACTCAATCTAATCATTGTATATTAATTGAATATCTGTTTTGCAATATTTTATAAATTTATAATTTTTATAAATTTTATAATTTTTAAAAGTAAGGAAAATTTAGCTTTGTTTTCAAGGCATCTAATTTCTTTTATAATTTTTATTGTGTATATATAACATGATAGAGAAGCAAAATATTATGTGGAGTCCATGGAAAAGTATATCTGTTAGAGGATGCTCAGAATAACTTCATGTAGAAAATTCTGTTCGAACTGTGATATGAACAATGGGTAGCATTCTGAAGACCATACTTGGGAGTGAAATAGTCTCTAGAGATGCTTAACCATGTAGACAAAACTTTGATGTTTGAGATTCCAGGGTGAGTTTAGAATGAGTATATAGTTTGGTTTGACTAAAATATCTAGGGATGAGAGGTAAAAATAGAATAAACATACATACTACAAGTTAAGAATACTTACCTGAAATGCTTGAAAACAGAAGTGTTTCAGATTTTTACTTCTTTCAGATTTTATAATATTTGTATATACATATATATTTGTATATGTAATATTTTTTTTGTGTGTGTGTGTGTATATATATATAAATGAGATATCTTTGGGGTGGGACCCAAGTCTAAACACAAAAGAATTTTGTGTTTCCTATACTCCTTACACATATAACCTGAAGATAATTTTATAAAATATTTTAATAATTGTGTGCATGAAATAAAGTTTTGACTGTGTTTTGACTACAACCTGTCACATGAGGTTATCTGTGGAATTTTGACTTGTGATGTCATGTTGGTGCTCAAAATTTTTGGATTTGGGAGCATTTTGAATTTCATATCTTCAGATTAGGAATATGAATATGATAACTTGATTGCCAGGAGAATGTTTTTTCTTAATCTGTTATAGAATTTGGAGTTGCTAAAGCATTTTTAAATGAAATGATATATGATCAGAATTTTTTAAATGATTAGAAATAGTTGGATGCATTGTTTAAGTAGAGGTTAATATTTTATTTATTTCCTCAATACATCTGTCATTAGTTTCTTTTGAGAATAGGATCAATGAAGAGGTTGCTGGTATGAGATTATTATAAAGGAACTCTAGATCAGGAAAGTGAAGAAGAAAGTATTTCTGGACTATCGCCACTTCTAAACTTTTATGTACTATGATGTATTTATACCGTAGAATAAATAACAGCACATTTTGGTGCTCCATAAAGGGGTCCATATCTCTGTGCTTCATAAACTGGTTCATATCTTCATGTCATAAACAACCCAATGGCATACTTTCTGAAATAGTTCACCCAAGGGGAAAATAATAGTAATAATGGAAGCAATTGGGCAGAGAACAGGATTTAAGACTTCAAACATATTTAAAGCTCAAATAAATTTATTCATTTTTAGCCTATTTTTGGCTTTAATACATTATTTTAAACATTAAATTTAATATTCAATAAATATATTCTGACCCTAAGGATTTTAATATAAAATGTAGTCAATGTAAATAAATAAAATCTTGCAATTTTTATTTATATGTAGTTCTAAAGCTTATTGTTTTACAGATTCTTTTACTTCCTGTATTGTAGGTTATAGACAGTTAGTTGATCATTTTATAGCTTTTATTTTCTTATGGAAAGAGGATTTTCTGTATATTGCATTGTGAACCCAGAATGTGCTAGTTTATTAATGGAAAGTACAACTTCCAAGTCTCCCTTTATTCAAATACTAAAATTTGAAATAGCAGAGTAATTTTTTAAGCATGTAGTCAACAGAACCAGATGCTACCTTTTGGAAAGGGCTATGTGTGTACGTACCTATGCATAAATTGACTATGAGCTTGCTTTCAAGTTAACTTTATCATTTAACATTTACTGAAAATACTAGTAATGAAATAAACATAATATTGAATAAAGAAACATTGAAATTTTCTATAGTCAAGAACAAACATGTTCAGATGACTGTTGTTTAATGGGCCCAAGGGCAGCTTATACGCAAGACTCGGTGCAGTCTGGTGCTTGCCAATAGAAGGTGACCTGCAGTCACTTGCTAGTCATCAAAAGAGAGTTTGCTTAGACCTGGATATAGCTGAACACAGTATGGTCTGGTTTTGAAATAAAGAGGAAGAGCCCTACCTAATTGTATATTTTTTATGACATAAACATAGGAATAAACTTGAATTAGAGAAAAAAAATCACAGGCAGCAAACAGAGCTATTAGTACAAGGATTGGAAAATGCCAGAGCACTATATGGAGATGTTGATTGAATTCGTGTGAAGCCCCTCTTACTTGCTAAAGGGTCAGTTACTGAACATCCCTCCAGGTAAAGAAAAGCCAAATGCCTAGCCAGCTTGTTGTCATCTCATTTGGCAAGAACACCCTGGGTCAGTCACAAGCCAGTCAGAAACTCATGCTCAGGTTCATCTCTTTGCAGTGATATAGTATCTTACCTAGAAATTTGAAAAAAAAAATGGTGTTTTAAAAGTTATGAGACTAAAAGTAGTATACCAATAACTTTTCTTGATATTAAGCAAACCCATTAAAATTAAATAAACAAAATAAGTTTTGTACATACTTGTAAGAAAAATAGCAACTCTTTGTTGAGTGCTAACCAAGCATGCCATTTTAGTTTCTTTACAGTTATTATTATAGCTCAACAACAAACCTCAGAATTATGTTCCACTGATACCCTTAATTTAGATGATGAAACAGAGGTATATAGAGTTATGTAGCTCATCCGAAAGCACACTCTACTTAGTGGCAGAGTATTCAGACTCTAGCTACTTAATAGCATCCTTTTTTGATAATTTTATGAGTTGATCCATGGAGATGGTGTTTAGCAAGCCAAAAACTACTACACTTCAACATTACATGCAATTATCTAGAATCTCAGTTCTTCAAACAAGGGGGACTTTTGTTGTGAAGTCTGGTAGACTCTCATGACTTGTCTTTACACTTTTGGTAACTTCCTTTGATTAGCTGATCCAGAAAATTCTGGCCCAATTCCTTATGAATAATAATGAAAGAGCATATCCCCTACTGATTACAAAGATACTATAAGAAAAAATAAGGACAAAACAATACTCATCAGAAAATTGCTATCCTATATATTAAATAATTCAAATCCTAAATTCAAGCATTCAGGAAAGATAGTGGCAAGCCATTAGAGAAATTAAGTAGAAGATTCTAGAACCCAATAAGGAAAGCGAGTTATTTAAACTACTGAGATTTTCAGGTTTGTTACAGTAGTATAATCTAGTTGATTATGACAGACCCAAAGATTAAAAACAAAATATTAACTATTAGAGACATAAGATGGAGATTCAGCATGCATGTATCACAGAAGGAGAAAACAAACACAGTAATGTTAGAGAAAAAAAAATACTTCAAATGTTTCAGGAAAATATTCTGAAATCAGAAATAAGAAAAATGAGGATTGGTTTGAAGATCAAAATAGCCATGAAAATTTCATTATATCGACATATTCTCATCGACAAGAACGTTCCAAGAATATGCAATTCTTAAATCACTTTTCGATCACTTAAAAAAGTGATAATCTTTTGAAAGACTAGAAAAACAAAATAAAACGTAAGCCACATATAAAGATAAAAAATTCAACTAGTTTTAGATAAAATATTTTAAAAGAGATATTCACATTACGTGATTTCTTAATTATCTTTCCACTCTAAAAATACCATCATTCTGTATACATAGGCCATAACCAATAAAAATAATGTCTGCTGTTACTGATATATGCTCTGCCTGAAAATTGTTAAATGGTCTTGGCCTATCAACACATCGCTCACAAGGAACACTTAAAAATAAATTTTCATTCTCTTCAGAAGACAAACACAAATCCTGATAAGAGACTCTCACAAAATCAGCCTCAGCCTCCTAGAAACATCTGATTTTGATATTCTTCCTGGGTGGGAAATGACACAGGCAGATTTGTATTTCATGAGCTTAGAGATAATTGGTCAAATTGCAAGGCCGACTTTATCACTAATGGAATAAGGAGAAAAAGAAAAGCCTCAAAGACAGGACATTAGGAAACATCTAAAGGGAAAAAGAGGAGAAAAAAAAGCCAATAACAGGGGCAGAAAAAGACATCAGAAAGTAGGAAAATAAAATAAAGACAACCAAGAGTAAATGATAATGTACTGCAATGAGCGTTAAGAAAGTTGAAGGCTGCCAGGCACAGTGGCTCACCCTTGTAATCCCAGCACTTTGAGAGGCCGAGGAGGGCGGATCAACTGAGGTCAGGAGTTCGAGACCTAGTCTGGCCAACATGGTGAAACCCTGTCTCTACTAAAAATACAAAAAAAAAAAAATTAGTCGGGGTGTGGTGGCACATGCCTATAATCCCAGCTACTCGGAGGCTGAGGCAGGGGAATTGCTTGAACCTGGGAGGCAGAGGTTGCAGTGAGCTGAGATTGCACCACTGCACTCCAGCCTGGGTAACAGAGTAAGATTCAGTCTCAAAAAAAAGAAAAAAAAAGTTGAAGGCCAAGTGTATGTGCTTGATTCTTTTCAATTTCATTTAAATCATTTACTCTATATTGCTAGGGATTGAACTCTCCCAAAGAGCAAGGTCAACAGAACTGAGAGCAGAAAAACAGGGGACATGAGAAACCATGGACAGAAGAGAATGCCAAAGCTTCTAATATTGTTATTTTCCTTTCTATTACAAAATGCCCCCAGGCTAGTATGATTTCCAAACTATATTACTACTATTAACATGATACAATTTTTCAAGTAAACTAATGGAAATATATTAGTTTCCATCTGATTCTAAGAATGCATTGCACTCTCACAATTTGATAAGCTATCTGAGGAACTCATTTCTGCTCTCAAAAAATTCTAAAAATAATGCATAAATAAAATTAGGTGTGTTATGCATTGAGATACTATAAAACACTTTTCTTATTGACATTGCTTCATACATGACAGATGTTTTGACAACCACACTTATTATCTCTGTGTGTATTCCTCTCTGCCCTTCCCCTTGCTAACATCTACTGACAAGCAGTGATCAGTGTTAGCAAACAGCTTCTCTGGAACTGAGCATCTATCCAGCAAACCTCCTGCCATCTACAAGCAAAACAAAAATTCCTCATTGCAAAGGTGAATAATTAAACATTGGTAAGTCTGTTCTGCTGTTCTTACTGAAATTGAAGGGACCGTAATTTAAACTGTAATGATATTTTGCCAGAACAAACTAAGGCCTCATGTACATGAAAATTAATGGTAAAATACAATCTTCTCTGCTTGCTTGCTAGCAAAGCAAAGCACTGACGTTACTGTGGGAAAAAACTTGCTCTTTGAATTTTTATCATTGTCATGTCACATTTATTAAACACTGATATAATTTTATTGAGCTAGGTCTTCTCCAAGCAAGTTTCACAAGCCCTGACATTTAAGAGCCAGGATTTTAAACCAGCCAATGTTGATAAAGTTGATTGTAAAATATTGGTACTTGTAAAAGAGAAATTAAAATAAAAATTAATGAGGGAAAGGAAGTGATATAGAGGGAAGAACAGAAAAAAAAAAAAAAACCCAGATGTTTTAGCTCTGGGAGAGAGAAAGCTGAGTTAAAACCAGAACTTTGAGTCCAAAAATTACCTAACCCTGGAAGTGTGCCCTTATTTGCAAGGTAATAAAAACAATTTAAAAATAGTAAGAAAAGATTATGAATCCAGGTCAGAATGAAGCAAGGGATGCAAGTCACAGCCATGATCTGATACCAGGTTATGTTGTGAAGAAGTTAAAATTTATAACTATTTGTATGTGGGAATGAGGTTGGAGAAACTCCCAAGACTTATCTGAAATTGTTCTTTGATCATCACTGGTCAGCGATAAGTATTTTAATTAAAATTTCAATAGGTTTTTCTTTGATGAGTATCCAAGCTGTTCTCTCAGCAGATAATCTCCCTGAATAATGTGATGGAGCAGAAAACAAATGAAAATCTAAAATCAACTTAGGCTATACTACGAATCCACCTAAAATTACATCCAATGTAGGAATTATGTGTGCTTTCACATACTGAATGGTTTACACGAATTAAGAGGAAAGCAATTAGACACTAACAACTAAGATCTGATGAGTCAAGGAGGAAATGTGTACAGTACACACGTTCTTTTTTCTTTCTCACACGGTGGGTTCCGTTCCCACTACTACTCCATTCAAATTGAAATGCCTTCCATTATTATTAAAAAACTCTCTTTAAAATAGCTCATGTAACCTTATATCCTTTGACTGAGGCTCAACTCCTGTCAATGCTTCAGTGTCAACTTTTCCTGCCACTTGCAACATATTTTGTATGTCTGTATATACACATACATACATATATTTAGGTGTACATGGTGTAATGAATATTCCGTCAACCATGTGGAAATAAGAAGTCAGTTTGTAACAATCTTCTGTAAAAACAAAGTATTTGGAAGATATTTCGCTTTTGTTACATAAAGTATTCTCGGTTTTAGGACCATTTTCAAATAGCTTCTTTCCTATAAGATGTAGGTATTAAAGATTAAAGGGGTTATGAAATAGGATTATTCTTACTTGAAGAAGGCTGGCTAAATGTTCTAGGAAAACTTCAGAGGCATTATTTAAATGAAGCCACTACTGTCCACCAGTTAAGTTTTCAGTTTCCAAGCTAGGTTATTATTATTTATTTATTTATTTTTTTTTTGAGATGGAGTCTCCCTCTGTCACCCACGCTGGAGTGCAGTGTCACGATCTTGGCTCACTGCAACCCCGCCTCCTGGCTTCAAGTGGTTCTCCTGCCTCAGCCTCCCGAGTAGCTGGGACTACAGGCGCATGCCACCATGCCAGGCTAATTTTTGTATTTTTAGTAGAGACGGGGTTTCACAATGTTGGTTGGGCTAGTCTCGAACTCCTGACCTTGTGATCAGCCCACCTGGGCCTCCCAAAGTTCTGGGATTACAGGTGTGAGCCTCCGTGCCCAGCCACAGGGCATTATTCTTATAGGAACTGGCTCATATTATCAACACTCACAAAGACTGATTAAAATGCCATAATTTAAATTTTACCTTGTAAATATCAATGCAAATGTCATGATACATGCATCTTTAATTATAAGCATTTTTTTTTGCCACTCTAAGAAATCTATCTTGAAAGTTAAGTTTTAATCAATAAGTTGTTGGTAAGTATGAACTCAGAGGAGAAGACTTTTTTATTTTATGTATCTCAGTGACAACCAGCTAACTACATACAGAATACCTGCACCTTTACAGTAAGAATATATACCTACTGAGTATATCCTCTTTTAAAATCTACTGGAGAGGGCATTTTTCCTTTGGATATTTATAAATGTGAAATGAGTAATTTTCCTTCTAATACCTCTGCCTTTTACTTTCGTGCTGATTATATCTCTTCTTGAAATTGTCTATTGTAAATTGTTAGATAGAACCTATTTTCAGGCCAATTGCCTTTTTGCAAATTACCCTTAAGTGTATCTATTATTTGGTAAATATTTTATTTTGGAAAACTTACTGCAAGTGTTAACTCTTTTATGCTATTAAGATAAAGTCTGAATCAGAAGAGGCAGTAGGGTCCTCCATAATTGTTTCTGAGTTCAATCTCATTAAAATAAACCATTTATTAAAGAATTCTCTGAGCCGGAAGACTTACAAGACAGAATCTTATCCCCTTTGTCATATCTTGCTTTTTAATTTCATCCATAAACTCCACAAGGCTAATGTATTTAAGCTTTCTCCATGAGCAAACTGTTCAAATAAAGCCTCTCAATTAGCACCCGTTGAGATGGCAGGAAATGCAATTTTCTTTCTTTTTCACTGTAACCTTTTATAAGGAGGGGCATGTACATGGCTAGGACTTTTCCACTGGAAGGTGTTAAAAGACAATCCCTCTGAATCTGATGCATCTTCACCCACACCAGACCATTTAAGTCCGATACATAGTTGTAATAGTATTAATTTAATATATTTTTAATGTAAAAGAGAGTATACATAAAGACTGAACCTTAAAATTAAAGGGCATACTCTAACAGTAGAGTTAGCAAAGTCATTATAAAAATCAAAGAGTGGGTGAGAAAAATTGTCAGGACTGGGCTTCTTACTGTTGAGTGAAAGATAGCAAGTTATCAAAGGTGACCCACCATGTATGAGACAGTCTGACAAGAAGAAAGGTCATTATATGCTGATTATGACTTTTCTCTCTGATCTTATGAGACTTCTACTTCTCTTCCTTAAATAGATGGAGAGTGATAGTGAAGAGATGAAAAAGAGAGATACTTTCATTCTCTTTGGGAACCTTGGAACTGAAGAAGGAATGCAGCTTACTGTTTTCTGAAATTTGGTACTAGAAAAGACCTAGAGCGATTTGGTAATGATGGGATTTAGTATGTTCTTGAATTCCCTAACTTATATGTTGGTAAGCATGCTATATTCTGTTTTTAAAATTTTATGCTTTCAACCACATTATCTATACTTTTATGTTTGTACAAGGCAATCAGAGAGATATAAATAAAATGTAAAATGATGTGGCTTTTTTAAGAGAAAGTAAAAAAAGAGATTTCCAATAATAAACAGATGGTAAAGTCAAAATATATTTAGTGCATAACACAAAGAGGTACACTTAACTCTACTAAATTTGGGGAAATGAACTAATATATTTAAACTGTTTAAAATGGTTTTGCATGGCTGAAATTTATTTCTAGATTATTTTAAGTAGATTTCCAGATACTTTTTAAATTTAAAAAAATCAGATTCAGATGACAGATTATAGTTCAAACATCTATGAAGAAAACTACATTTGTAGGAATAATTATCATGGATGTTTAGCATAACCAGGTCAAAATTTATTATAAAATGTAGGTTTTTACATAACTAAAATTTAATTATATTTTGTTGTAAATGTGATTTAAATTTACTTACTAAAACATCACAGAATTTTTTAAAGTATTTATTTTTTATGATTTTCATAGAGGGTAAGTTTTTTAATAGATAGTCTATAAATATAGATAGAAATCTTCGTATTTTCAAATTTCAGAGTGAAAGGGAGTTCACATTTCTTTTTATTTAAGAGAAAAATTGTGACTAGTGTCTAATCAGGTATGCAATAGAGGAAATATGCCTATAAAGCTCACATGGTTAATTATTCATTCAATTGTTCTCTCTGATTTCATGTGCTCTTATATTTACAACATTTTAGAAAGCTTGTGACAGATTAAATAACTTTACAGATTAAGTACGTTATATATAAGGTTATCCGTCATTCAGAGTACATGTGAAAAAGCTTTTGAAAAAAAAAAAAAAACTTAACTACATTAGGCATATTTCACTGACTGATAGCTTTACAGTTAAGATTTGTCAGCATTCCTTTTGTAAATAAATTAAATTTGATCAAAAGCTCACTCCAAATGTAGCAAACTGTAACCTAACTTGAGGGTATATTTTTATAAAAGTAAGAAAATCTTGGCCAATTATAGTAGCTGAGCTTTCAGCCAATCACAGACTGGCAACTGCCTAGACATGTCCAAATAAGGAAAACACAAGGTGTAACCAATCAGGCTAATTTGTGTGTCAGTTCTATTTTCTGTCTATAAATACTGCCGGCCCAGATTGCTTGGTGGACCTCATTGAACATTTACTGCTTATAAGTGCTGCCGAATTCATACATCTTTCCTTTGCTCAAATAAACTGCTAAGTTTCATTTGTCAAGTTTTTACTACTGTGAAGCTTTTGTTTTACTCTTGTTAATGTTTTATTGTATATTTTTTCTCTTGTCTTTTTTTTATTTTATAATTTATTTTTATTATAGTGAAAAAACACATAAAATGAGATCTGATCCCTTAACAGATGTTTAAGTATACTGTACGCCATGAGCACATGTGGTATAGCAGATTTCTAGAACTTTAATGTGTATAATAGAAACTTTATACCCACAAACAGCAACACCCCCAATTCTCTCTCCCCCAACTCCTGGCAAACACCATTCTACTTTATGCTTGCATGAGTTTGTCCATTTTAGATACTTCATTAAAGTGGAATTGTGTAGCAGTATTTCTTCTGCAGTTCAGTTATTTCACTTAGAATGACATCTGTAAGACTTATTGATGTTTTCACATAGGAAAACATTTCTTTTTTTAAGATGGAAAGATATTTTATTATATGTATGTATATTTTCTTTATCCATTTATCAGTTGATGGACATTTGGGTTGCTTCCACATCTTCATTATTATGAATAATACATTTTTTAGAAAAACATTATCTATTTCTGAAGTATTAGGGCTAAAGTGAGGTTATATCATGGAGATACATTGTGATAAGCGGGGACCACATCAGTGGCTAAGATAAAGCAATACAGTCAGGAAGTCACACATAGAGCTGGGCATTTTTTTTTTCAGTATGCATACTTTTGTCATGGAAGATTACACTACACTGTAATTCTCTTCTGGGGATTATAGTTAAGATGTGGGGCACTTTCACCACGGGGAAAGTGGAAATAATTCAGTATCAAAGTAACTTTTGGATTTCACTACAAATAATAACATAAAATTGAAATAAAATTTCTATTACATTTGTCCCAAGCCTCTTGTCAATGGGATGAAAAAGTGTCCTTCATCTACAGGAAGGTTGGGAAATAAATAATTGTAAAGAAAGACACAGTATGTCACTACCACAGTTACAATTTTAAAGATTTATGAGAATTTGGGAACCAGGAAATTAAAAAACATACACACACAAAACACCTATTTATTCAGGTAAAAACACTGAGGCAGAGTCATTGAGTTATTATAATATGACTTAAATGTTTCCATTTCTGTCCTCAAGTATGGTTTCATCTTACACTTTAAATAAGAGCCAATTTTCAAAGTATAAATAATATAGTTGGTCAGGCGCAAGTGGCTCATGCCTATAATCCCAGCACTTTGGGAGGCCGAGGAGGGTGGATCACTTGAGGTCAGGAGTTTGAGACCAGCCTGACCAACATGGTGAAACCCCATCTCTACTAAAAAAATACAAAAATCCGCCATTTTGTGAAGATTGTGGAATGTGCATTTACCACTATCACCATAAATTACTTTTAACAGCATTTGTTTCACCTTACATTACACTTATCAATAAATTCCCTCTTCAGACAATGCCTAGAATTCAAGTATAGTTTTTTCTTGCCAAAATTTATTTAACTAAATGTTTATTCCCAAATAGATCAGTAACAAATAAAAATAAATCAGATAAATAGAACGGACAGTAAGATGTTGAAAGATGAATTGAAAGGTTAATTTTTTGTAAAGTTCTCCTAAAATCTCACTTACAAGAGCTGAAGGAATAAAAAGCAGTCTTCTAATAGCAAAAGCAATTTTGTTCTCCTGAGTACCTGCCAAGGACAAAAATGTGTTTCTTGTTTTATTAACATTTGCTTTACAACTACGAAGCAATTGGGATCATAAGCAATACATCTCCCACTTCTGGTGAGGTAAGTTTTGCTATGGGTAAGTCAAAGAAAAGCAAGTCTTATTTTTGTAATTTTCAGGAAGATTGATCCATAAAACTAGGAGTGAGAAGCAAGAAAATATCAACTGAGACCTGATATTCAGTAAAGCTATGTGGCACAGCCTTGCAGACTCTCGTGGCATATTGAAAAATAGCTCACCTTCTTGGAATTTTTTTTTTTTTTTTTTTTTGCAAAATGTGAAGAGTCACTATATTCGCATTCATCAATCAGCCACACAGCCATCGTAATGCAAGGGTTTTATCATCTTGAATATAATGTAGTGGAAGGAAATGAGACAAGGGTAAATGACTTTAATGTTTTTTCAACATTTCACAGGACAGTCTTTACTACCATGGCTACTAGTTTGACAATTTCTATTTAGTCATAACAAAAATGGGATTGTATGTGAAATGTGTTTTTCCATTATACAATACTTCTCAAGCCCTTTTCTTATTTATCATACCAAAATGTAACTTAAAATTTTAACATATCACTCTTTCTACTTGCTTGATAAATTTCTATTTAGTAATAGCAAAAATGAGATTCTATGTGAAATGTGTTTTTTCATTATATGATATTTCTCATGCCCTGTCTTGTTTATTATACTAAAATGTAACTTAAAATCTTAAAATATCACTCTTTCTACTTTTATAAAAATAAATATCACATCATACTCATCCTTTGAAATGTCTTTTACATCTGTCCCTTTCTGTCTATTCTTACTGACACTGTATTGGCCTGCACCATTGCATTCATTCTGAGGCAGACTGGAACACGGGCTTTCCAATGATCCCTTCATAATTGTCTTTTGACTTACCCACAAACTTATTTTTCCTGAAATGTAGGATTTCTTATTGTGTCACTCTGCAGCTTTAAAATATTAATTGACTCTATATAGTAAATATTGCTGAGGTTTGTAATTCAGCCTTTCAAAGCCTTGATAGTTTTTATCACTGTGCTGACTCGATTTTATCACTCCCTAATTTTCTGACTTGCAGTTTTAAGTTACAAACAACTCCTTTTAGAGGAAGTAACTCTTGTACACAAAAACTACCATAGTTTTTCATACTCTCATGACTTCATTTGATTTCCTGTCTGTTAAAATCCTCCTGTCTTTACTCTTCTTCCAGTCCCCACATCAGTTAAGGATGAACTCAAAGTCAAGCTTTCTTAGGAATCATGCTTTGGAATCTCTTCTGTAAAGTCTCAAGTGTCTTCTTTCAGCATCGCTCATAGGAGCATAAAGCTCTATTCAGTGAAATGGTTTATTGCATGTGTATCGCTTCCCAGTGGGGTCGTGAGTACAAAAGCCAAGACTGTGGAGTCAGTGTGAGAGAGGACAGGGTACATACATTTCCTCAAGCTGCATGAGGGCAGGGGAATTGTATACACATCCTTTCTTCCCCTCATAGAATTAATGGCAGTAAGGAAACATATTTTGGGTTGTTTTTATTTGTTTGAAGTAGTGGGATATTTAGGACAAATGCAATTTAAAGAAGATTATGGCAGGAATAAAGCATGTTGACTTTAAGCTGTAACTACTCATTGTTTGTCTGTGCAGTACCTAGTATCATGACTCACATCCCCTCCTCAAGGACTACAGTTTGGTTTACAGCCTAGTGTGACTGCAGTGAAATTCAGTCTATGTCAGCGAACCTGTCAAATTCGACATCAAGTCCTGTCATTGTCTCCAGAGCAATGAGGTATTACTGTGACTGATCTGCATAGTTGCCAAATACTTGACATCATTCAGCTGTGCCCTGAGCTTTGAATGAGTTCATGGTTATCAATCAACATATATGTATATATATGAAACTATTTAACTGGAAAGTCTTGTGGCATTAATATTACTAAATCCATTGTGATTTGTGCCAAATATGTTTAAAAAGTATAATCTGTGATATTGATTGGGATATTTGGACTTTAAGTTGTATTTCAAAATTTTGTATAGCAACAGTGTACTAACTCATCTTTAGGTAACAAAACTCTATTGTCACTGCCCTATGATAAAACATCTGAAATTTCATTTTAAATTGTTAAAAAGTGGTAATTATAGAAGCATAAAAGGTTTTACTGAATAATGTGTAATATTAATATTTCTATATACAAATGACATTTTGGAATATTTTACTCATTCCTAGCTCAAATGCATGAATGATTTTTTGTGAAAAAATTAAAGTCTTGTATTAAAAGAAGCTAGTTTTATTCATTTCATTGTCATTATGTCTAAGGAGAAATAATAATTATTTAAAATAATTTAATTAATTTTTTGTATCACATTTCCTCAAATTTCTGATTTTGTTATTCTACAACAAACCAGTATTTTATGCATCATGAATGAAGGAAACATAGATACTTCCAATAGGATCATGATATAATTTTTTATAATAATTTAATAATTGCACATTTCGTGAATAATCCATTTCACTCTTAGAGACTTATAAAATTACATATCACTCTTGAGATGACTAAGAAAGATATGATGAATGAAGTTATTCAGTTAATAGTATTTCTAAAAATCTTTCTGTTGATAATTAAATTCTTTTGAATCAATTTTTGATTGAGTTGTTGATATTTATACTTTTACCTAATATTATCTTAAGATATCTTAAATTTTAAGAATCAAAATTCTTAAAAGAGGGCTTAATTACTGACTCTGAGGTTTCTTATCAATATTGTGACACCTATTTTGCAAGTTTATGTGTATTCAAGCAGACAATAACAATTACATAATGCCTATCAACAGCCACTAAGTGATTGTAAGGTCAATTCCGACTTCATATATATTGAAATGTGAGAAAAACTTGTAGCCTTAAAGGATGAAATAAAATGTAATAGTGTTTTCCTTCCATTTACAAACAAATTTAATGTAAATAATTTAATTTCAGACAATATTGTGTAAAAAAATTTGTTGAAAAATTTCTTTGGCATTCTTCCTGAATATAACTTGTCACTGTTTTCTTTTTCAGCCTTCACTGCAGAGCCACCTTATTCTTATCAAAAACCCCTTAGGTTTTTGTGTAGATGTATTTTATTTAATTTATCTCTTATAATTAACTTGAGATCACGTGGCTAAGTTCTTGCTAAAAGACTGTGAGCAAAGGAAAGGCGTGTAGCTCTGGGTGAAGGCTGTTAAGATCTAGTGTGCCTCCTACTTCCTTCCCTTTCAATCTCGTGGAGACCTTGGAATCTACACATGGGAAGACAATAATACAAAGTGTGGAGCCTGGATCCTTCAGGTGCATGATGGTTGATAAGCTTACCTCAGTAAATAGCTTATTTTTCAAAAGCACTGATTTTGGCATTTTTCTCTGTTTAGGCTGATCTTGATAATGACGCTGATGGCAAATTTCTATATAAGTTTGGTCCTATAGTTTATAAACTGAAATTTATCATCATTGAAATATGAGATTATTTTGGACTTGAATAAATAATCTCCTTCTGGTAAATACTTTAAACATATTTGTGAGCTGAGATAATTTTAATTGTGAAGGAAAATAAGTTACCACCAGTTACATAGATGATATTGGGAACCAAGAATGGTTACTCTCCCTGCTGCTGCTATATAAGCCATACCTTCTGATTCTGCTTCTAAGTCAACAAGTAAAAAACATAAAATAGGCTGGGCACGGGGCTCATGCCTGTAATCCCAGCACTTTGGGAGGCTGAGGCCTGCGGATCACCTGAGGTCAGGAGTTCGAGACCAGCCTGACCAACATGGAGAAACCCTGTCTCTACTGAAAATACAAAATTAGCCGGGCGTGGTGGCACATGTCTGTAATCCCAGCTACTCAAGGGGCTGAGCCAGGAGAATCGCTTGAACCCAGGGGGCAGAGGTTGCAGTGAGCGGAGATTGCACCATTGCACTCCAGCCTGGACAACAAGAGTGAAACATCGTCTCAAAAAATAATAATAATAATAATAATAATAACAATAAATATGATTATTGTAAAAGTTTAAATATGAAATGTTACACTTTGGATAGGTTAGAAGCATACAAATATATATGACCAATATATTTTATTATAAGCCCCAAAAGGCTAACAGATAAGAAGTTTAACGGAATAGTAGATCATTCCATTTGGTTACTTAAAAGATATTAGTCATATTTTTCCTTTCTTATAATAACTTCACAATTGATGGCGTTACAGGCAAAAATTTTTTTTTAAAGAAGTGAATACAGTCTCACCAGCAGGTTGTCCCTCGCCTCTAGCCTTTCTGTTCTTGCATCAGTTTGCGTTCTTTGTGTGAAGCCTAAGAGTACGAACAGGTGAATGTCATCCTATGCCAAGGGTTGAGTTGCAGCTCTTAAATCATTCCCTCATATTCAATAAAAAATAAATACACACCTGTCAGATATATACACACACACACACACACACACACAAAGCTTAAGTGGACATACAGATTTTAATTGTATCCTCCTTAGATTATGTAGGGGACGCCTGCATAATTTGAATATTTAGGCCACTTTTAGATGATGCTAATACTTTGAAACTGCTTACCATTCACTTTAAGGACAGTTGTCCATGAGACTTACAGCATTTAAAACTTTAAATTTATGTCATTGAGTCACTTACAGCACAAAGACCATTTAGTATAGATTTAATTCACTTTTTGGGAAATTTTGTGATTAATCTGAAATGATAATAAGTTTACAACAGACAGAGTGTGATTTATGAAACATTTCTTTCAATATCAACTTTGCTGCATTTTATCAAAAAATATATTTGGTATGGAAGCAATTAAAAATGTAAATGATTGTTATAGGCACATAGTGCAGTACTTACTTAAAGAAGGTTACACTTTAGGGCCATTTCTGACTTTTCTTAAGTAAAATAATTTTGCACTTAAAAAACTAAAATCAAATTACCAAGCAGTATTGGTAGCCATTACTTTTATAGTGAAAAGATTAATTCTCTTTTATCTCATGGTTTGTAAGGTGTAATATTAGGAATAAATTGCAATTGCTAATTCAATCTTAGGTTAAATAAAAAGAAAATGGCTTTTTCATGGTGTTCAAGATTAAGCATAAGGTATAGAGAAAAGCGTCACTGAAGATTTCGTACTTTCAAGAAATCATGTAATTTTCATCGGAATCATCAAGCATCACATTACAAATGACATTTAGCTATCTAGATCAGCTTATAAAACCTTTACTAAAGGAAATTTTGAGATCATTTCGGATAATGTGAAATAAATTATAAATTGAGCTGACAATTTCATTAAAGAGATTGAAAATTTTATATATTTTTAATTTTCCATATAATGGCCTTCACTTTTTACACAAGAGCTTAGAAATTTAAACAATTTTTAAAGACATCCTGTAGTTTGTGAAAATATTTTTAAAACCACTGAACCTTAAGAAATTGTTTTGATGTAATCTCCCACTGTAGGAGCAAAATTCTGTAGCTATATAAACACTGGTATCATAAACAAAAACATTATCTTATTGATTAATGAATCTATTAATTTATTCATTTGTTTATTGAATGAGTACTTTCTATTGTCCACATGCCTCAGTACTCAGTTATAAAATCATATCACATGCATGTCTAATTCTTTCTTATACTGCTGAAATACTTAAAAAATGTTATCTTGAAAGCAGATTTTTAAATGATGTCTACTTCCCCTACATTAATGGTAAGAAATTGAAAATTAACAGAATGCTGCCAGATGATTTCATTTCAACATCCAAGATCTGGGTGCTATTCTTAAATATTTGTCAATTCCAAAAAACTAAGTTTTACGTGTCTTTCCAATCAACCAACTTACACCTGAATTCCCTTCTGTCAAGTATAACCCAGCTATTTTATAATACCTTGTTTTGTTCTCAAATCTGCTCATTTTTTCTAAATTCTTTATTTTTGTTTCCACCATTCGAGCAGTCATTTTAACCTCAGTCTCATACTGAGCTTAGATTTCTAACTGTAGTTTGTCTGCTTAGTCTCTCTCATACTTATTTCTTTGATTTATTGTCGATTCTGAGTGATTCATGTAACTAGTAAAACTTTATATAGTACTTTTCTTATTACAAAAATCCATCTATGTTAATTATAGAAAGCTTAGCCTATACAGGTGAGACAGTATAAAAATTATCTATCACCTTTGCACTATGTAATGAAGTATTGCTAAACATTTTCTCCACTTCCTGCTCTTTTCATCCATAAATCTACCTCGCTTCTAAATAATCATATAAAACATTGTAACATACATTTATATGAGCCTTGTGATTTAATCTAAGTATAAAATTTTCTGTTTTATTTAATTTTATGAATATTTATACTGTAGCTATTTAGTCCTAATTGTGGGCACTTAGATGACTTCCAAATGTTGAATTTACTAAAAACATGAAGCAATGACAAATTTGCATTTTTATGATTTCCTTCTGATTAAGAGTTAGAAAGATTCTGTATTAAAAGATAGGAACAGTTTCCTGCATATGGCTAGCCAGTTTTCCCAACATCATTTATTAAATAGGGAATCCTTTCCCCATTGCTTGTTTTTGTCAGATTTGTCAAAGATCAGATGGTTGTAGATGTATGGCATTATTTCTGAGGCTTCTGTTCTGTTCCATTGGTCTATATGTCTGTTTTGGTACCAGTACCATGCTGTTTTGGTTACTGTAGCCTTGTAGCATAGTTTGAAGTCAGGTAGCGTGATGCCACCAGCTTTGTTCTTTTTGCTTAGGATTGTCTTGGCTATATGGGCTTTTTTTTATTTTTGGTTCCATATAAAATTTAAAGTAGTTTTTTGTAATTATATGAAGAAAGTCAATGGTAGCTTGATGGAAATAGCATTGAATCTATAAACTACTTTGGGCAATATGGCCATTTTCACGATATTGATTCTTCCTATTGGTGCGCATGGAATGTTTTTTCATTTTTTTGTGTCTCTTATTTCCTTGAGCAGTGGTTTCTAGTTCTCCTTGAAGCAGTCCTTCATACACCTTGTAAGTTGTATTCCTAGGTATTTTATTCTCTTTGTAGCAGTTGTGAATGGGAGTGCACTCACGATTTGGCTCTCTGTTTATCTATTATTGATGTATAGGAATGCTTGTGATTTTTACACATTGATTTTGTATCCTGAGATTTTGTTGAAGTTGCCTTATCAGCTAAAGGAGATTTTGGGCTGAGACTATGGGGTTTTCTAAATATACAACCGTGTCATCTGCAAACAGAGACATTTTTACTTCCTCTTTTCCTATTTGAATACCTTTCTCTTGCATGATTGCCCTGGCCAGAACTTCCAATACTGTGTTGAATAGAAGTGGCAAGAGAGGGTATCATTGTCTTGTGCTGGTTTTCAAAGGGAATGCTTCCAGCTTTTGTCCATTGAGTATGATATTGGCTGTGGGTTTGCCATAAATAGCTCTTATTATTTTGAGATATGTTACATCAATACCTAGTTTATTAAGAGTTTTTGGCATGAAGGGGTGTTGAATTTTATCAAAGGCCTTTTCTGCATCTATTGAGATAATCATGTGGTTTTTGTCATTGGTTCTGTTTATGTGATGGATTATGTTTATTGATTTGTGTATGCTGAACCAGCCTTGCATCCCAGGGATGAAGCTGACTTGATCATGGTGGACCCCTCCCTTACACCTTATACAAAAATTAACTCAAGATGGATTAAAGACTTAAACGTAAGACCTAAAACCATAAAATCCTTAGAAGAAAACCCAGGCAATACCATTCAGGACATAGGCATGGGCATAGATGGACTAAAACAACAAAAGCAATGGCAACAAAAGCAAACATTGACAAATGGGATCAAATTAAACCAAAGAACTTCTCCATAGCAAAAGAAACTATCATCAGAGTGAACAGGCAACCTACAGAATGGGAGAGCATTTTTGCAATCTATCCATCTGACAAAGGGCTAATATCAAGAATCTACAAAGAACTTAAACAAATTTACAGGAAACAAACAACCCCATTAAAAAGAAGGTGAAGGATATTAACAGACACTTCTCAAAAGAAGACATTTATGTGGCCAAAAAACATACGAAAAAAAGCTCATCATCACTGGTCATTAGAGAAATGCCAGTCAAAACCACAATGAGATATCGTCTACCACCAGTTAGAATGGTGATCATTAAAAAGTCAGGAAACAACAGATGCTGGAGAGTATGTGGAGAAATAGGAACACTTTTACACTGTTGGTGGGAGTGTAAATTAGTTCAACCCTTCTGCAAGGATCTAGAACCAGAAATATCATTTGACCCAGCAATCCCATTACTGGGTGTATACCCAAAGGATTATAAATCATTCTACTATAAAGACACATGCAGACATATGTTTATTGCAGCACTATTCACAATAGCAAAGACTTGGAACCAACTCAAATGCCCATCAATGATAGACTGGATATAGAAAATGTGGCACATATATGCCATGGAATACTATGCAACTTTAAAAAAGGATGAGTTTATGTCCATTGCAGGGACATGGATGAAGCCGGAAACCTTCATTCTCAGCAAAATAACACAGGAACAGAAAAGCAAACACCACATGTTCTCACTCATAAATGGGAGTTGAACTATGAGAACACATGGACAGAGGGAGGGGAGCATCACACTTCAGGGCCTGTCAGGTGATGGGCAGCTAGGGGAAGGATAGCATTAGGAGAAACACCTAATGTAGATGACAGGATGATGGGTGCAGCAAACCACGATGGCACGTGTATACCTATGTCACAAACCTGCATGTTCTGCACATGTATCCCAGAGCTTAAAGTATAATAAAAAAAAAAGATGTGAACATTTTTGAGGAATTTTTAAACTGCAATTTAACATATGTTCAGTATTGAAAACACAAAAACAAAATAGACACAGGAAAGTCCAATGAGGGTGAAAATTACCCAGTCACACTTCCCTAGCATGACTACTTTTAACTTTCCTTCTTACGTGTTTTCAGTAATATCTGTATCTAAATCTATATCTTTATGCCTATATACATCTGTAAGAAAGGAAAAAGGAGAATAAGCAAACTCTATCCATGTAGGTATATTTAGATATAGCTTATATATATATATATACATATAAACATATACTTCTATACCTGTATCTATTTACGTGTATCTGTATCTACTTATAGTTACATAAATATATTTCTAAACCTATTTATATATGTATATCTATATGGATATATAGAGCTTTTTTTCTGTTTGCCTTTCCTCACATCAATCAGGATTTTCCTAATAGCTTTTATATTACTGCTTCACGTGATTATCTTTTAATATTAAAATTACTGATTTAGATTTTTCCACAATACTGTATTTTTACTAATTCAAAGGTAGATTTTAAGATTTTATTACTTTAATTTTCACTTTGATTTCAACAAGTATAAATTTGACTACGTTTACCTCCCATTCTATTCAGTTTTATTGCATACCTTTTTTTTTTTTTTTTTTTTTTTTAGACAGGGTCTGCCTTTGTCACCTAGGCTGGAATTCAGCAGTGCCATCATAGCTCACTGCTGCAGCCTTGACCTCTGGAGCTCAAGCTATCCTTCCACCTCACCCTCCTGAGTACCTGCGACTACAGGCATGTGCCACCATGGCCAGCATTTTTGCATTTTTTTGTAGATACGAGGGTCTCACTATGTTTCCCCGGCTGGTCTCCAACTCCTGAGCTCAAGCAATCTGCCTGCCGCGACCTCCCAAAGTTCTGGGACTACAGGCGTGAGCTACCAGATCCGTACCACACATTGTCTTTTAATGTTGTCTGTCCTCTTATATTAGTTTTCTGCTGTTACTTTGAAAATGTTATGTTTTAATTTTTAGTTCAATTGTATTTATATATATATAAAACCATCATACATATGCATTGAGAATATGCATTATATATAATATGAATTGAGAATTTTTAAAAATTTTCTGATATTTTATCTTTATTTGCCTGCAAGATTTATTATTAAAAAGGTAATTATAGCAACATTTATGTCATTTCTCTGCATGTTCAGCATTCTTTTCATCCATGAGAAGGAAATAATAAATGCTTGTTATGGAATATTTTATACATAAAATATACAAAGTAATGCTATATTGAGCATCAATTTACCTGTGACTCAACTAAAGAAGGAAAACAGATAAATTTTAAGTCATTGTCAATATTTTGTTGTTGGTAGACTTTTTCAATGAGAGTGCTATTTGAACTATTCTTATCTCCCAATCTTCTTTGCAGTAATATTCCCTAAGTCACAGACTTTACTCATTTTTGACTGAGTTGTGATTTTTAAAGAATATGTGTTTCAAAAGTTCAAATATGAATTTCTCTTTTACCTTCTCTCTTACCACTTAGTCTACTGACACAATCTCTTAGATCTACAACTGCTGTGTCTACATACAGATTAAGCCCAACATTAGTTAAAATTCTGTTCTATGCTTAGTATTTATCTAATGCACAGATGTTTGTCTTCCCTCTCAGTGAAATATATTTCTCATACAACACTCTTTATTAGTCTTTCCTGTTTATCTGGTTGTTTGTTTCTGAGGGTTTTGTATCCAAATAGTTTTGGAATGATAATGGTTGTGGAATAATTTTCCCATGTTCTCTGACAGTTTCAGAAAGCAGTAACTGCATAGCAGAGGGCAGAGGGATAGAGCTCCAACTTAGTATTATAAGTTCATGGGCTTGAGGCCGGGCGTGGTGGCTCATGTCTGTAATCCCAGTACTTTGGGAGGCCGAGCTGAGCAGATCACTTGAGGCCAGGAGTTCCAGACCAGTCTGGTCTGCATGGCAAAGCCCCATCTTTACTAAAATTACAATAATTACCTGGGTGTAGTGGCGCATGCCTGTAATCCCAGCTACTTGGGAGGCTGAGGCATGAAAATCACTTGAAACCAAGAAGCGAAGGTTGCAGTGAGCCGAGATCACACCACTGCATTCTAGCCTGGGTGACAGAGTGAGATTCTGTTTCAAAAGAAAAGAAAAAAAGGGAAGTTCATGGGCTTGGATACTAGTCTCTACTGAAATACAAATTATGTCTTTTACCCTATTTGGAAAAGTTTTACTTGGAAGGAAATATCTGGCTAACACATGCTATTAAATCTAGTTTAATAGCTCTCTCTGCCTTTGAAGGAAAGTTGGGAAATGATGCTATAAAGGCATTTTTTGTATCTAAATGAATTTTCCAATGCTGTCTTATTGCTGAAAAATTTTGTGTACACGAAAATTTTGAGTAGGAAATTATTTTTTCAAAACTAAAGTGATGAAATATACAATAGTATCCTTTTTAGATATCACTCAGCCCCACAACCACTTGTAAGTGTAAAACCTTGACTACATTAATCCATGCCCCACAATATCTGAACAATGTCATCTCTGAAATTGAACTGTTGATGCATTGTGATCCATTTACCGCAATATATGGCAATAGCCTTTTGATCCAATATTCATTAATTTGGAAATAATTGAGCCTATTTCTCTTTGTCTTTATACTGTGCCAAGAGATGCTAATGTCTTAAACTCAGCCTTTTGACAGTGATAATTTAATTTTTAAAGTGTTGCTTTCAAAATCTCCCACCACACTAATTTTGGCCATATCAAATTTAAAACCATCAGACTAGTTTATTTTAACATTTCCTAACATTTATATAAATCTTACTATCCAACAGTCAGCATCATAACACTTTTACATGCATTAAGTAGTTTAAGCTCTTTGAACACCTGTCAAGTTTGGAACTAGTATGGTCTCCAATTTATCAAGACACTGAAACACCAAGAAGTCAAATGACCTACCTCATGTCAACAAACCACCAAGTGACAGTACCCAAATCAGAAGCCTGCTTCCAGGTCCTATTTTATATTTGTCTGATTTCTCTTGTTTATAGCAGAATGCCAGAAACTGGTTAATTTATAAATAAAAGGAATTTATTTCTTACAGTTATGGAGGCTGAGAAGTTCAATGTTGAGGAGCCACATCAGGTGAGAGTTGGTGGGGACTCACTGAAGACTCCTAAGGCAGCACAGTCGGCCAGCAGACTGAGGATGCCCGTGGGCTTGCTCCCTTCTGTCATCCGCTTCTCATAAAGACACCAGTTCCACTCCATGATAACCCATTATTCCATGAATCCATGAAGAGATTAATCCGTTTTTAAGGGCAGTGCCTCATGATTCAATCACCTCTTAAAGATCCTGCCTTTTGATGGCATATATATATATATATATATATATATATAAACTACATGTTTTTGTGTATATATTTGTATTTTTTATATATTTGTATATATTTGTATATTTATATATATTTTATATATAATCTAGCATGTTTTGTGTATATATTTGTATATTTTTGTGTATTTGTATATATTTTGTGTATATATTTGTATACATTTGTATATAGCATGTTTTGTGTATATATTTGTATATTTTTGTGCACATATTTGTATATTTTTATATATTTGTATATTTATATTTTTTGTATATATAATCAATCATGTTTTGTGTATATAGTTGTATATATTTTTGTGTATATGTACTTTTTATATATTTGCATATATTTGTATATTTATTTTTGTGTATATATTTGTATATTTTTGGTGTATATATTTGTATATATCGTGTATATATTTTGTATATATCTAGTACACATATATATATATATAATCTGACATAAGTTTTGTGATATATTTTGTACTTGCTATTGTTTGAATGTGTCCCCTTTGAAGTTCAGCTGTTGCCAATGTGATAGTATTAACACCTGGCGCCTTTAAGAGGTGATTAAGTCATTAGGGATCCTCCCTCATGAATGGGATTAAGGCTGATGCAAAAGAAGCTTCACACAATACTTGGCTGTTCTTCTGCCCTCTGCCATGTTAGTGTGTCCGGAATTGGTGGGTTCTTGGTCTCACTGACTTAAAGAATGAAGCCGCGGACCCTCGCGGTGAGTGTTACAGCTCTTAAGGTGGCGCGTCTGGAGTTTGTTCCTTCTGATGTTCGGATGTGTTCGGAGTTTCTTCCTTCTGGTGGGTTCGTGGTCTTGCTGGCTCAGGAGCGAAGCTGCAGACCTTCGCGGTGAGTGTTACAGTTCTTAAGGCGGCGCGTCTGAAGTTGTTCGTTTTCCTCCCGGTGGGCTCCTGGTCTCGCTGGCTTCAGGAGAGAAGCTGCGCGGTGAGTGTTACAGTTTACAGTTCTTAAGGCGGCGCGTCTGGAGTTTGTTCCTTCTGATGTTCGGATGTGTTCGGAGTTTCTTCCTTCTGGTGGGTTCGTGGTCTCGCTGGCTTCAGAAGTGAAGCTGCAGACCTTCGCAGTGAGTGTTACAGCTCCTAAGGCGGCAGGTCTGGAGTTGTTTGTTCCTCCTGGCGGGCTCGTGGTCTCGCTGGCTTCAGGAGTGAAGCTGCAGACCTTCGCGGTGAGTGTTACAGCTCATAAAAGCAGTGTGGACCCAAAGAGTGAGCAGTAGCAAGACTTGTTGCAAAGAGCGAAAGAACAAAGCTTCCAAAGTGTGGAATGGGACTGGAGCGGGTTGCCGCTGCTGGCTCAGGCAGCCTGCTTTTATTTTCTTATCTGGCCCCACCCACGTCCTGCTGATTGGTAGAGCTGAGTGGTCTGTTCTGACAGAGCACTGATTGGTGCGTTTATCATCCCTGAGCTAGACATAAAAGTTCTCCACGTCCCCATCAGATCAGTTAGATACAGAGTATCAACACAAAGGTTCTCCAAGGCCCCACCAGAGCAGCTAGATACAGAGTGTCGATTGGTGCACTCACAAACCCTGAGCTAGACACAGGGTGCCGATTGGTGTATTTACAATCCCTGAGCTAGACATATGGTTCTCCAAGGCCCCACCAGAGCAGCTATATACAGAGTGTCCACTGGTGCATTCACAGACCCTGAGCTAGACACAGGGTGCTGATTGGTGTATTTACAATCCCTGAGCTAGGCATAAAGGTTCTCCACATCTCCACCAGACTTAGGAGCCCAGCTGGCTTCACCCAGTGGATCCCGCACAGGGGCTGCAGGTGGAGCTGCCTGCCAGTCTCGCGCGGTGTGCTCGCACTCCTCAGCCCTTGGGTGGTCGATGGGACTGGGCGCGGTGGAGCAGGGGGTGGCGCTCGCGGAGGCTTGGGCCACACAGGAGCCCATGGAGAGCGTGGGAGGCTCAGGCATGGCGGGCTGCAGGTCCCGAGCCCTTCCCGGCAGGAAGGCAGCTAAGGTCCGGTGAGAAATCGAGTGCAGTGCCGGTGGGCTGGCACTGCTGGGGGACCCAATACACCCTCCGCAGCCGCTGGCCCAGGTGCTAAGCCCCTCATTGCCCAGGGCCGGCAGGGCCGGCTGGCTGCTCCGAGTGGGCGGGGGGCCCGCCAAGCTCACGCCCACCCGGGACTCCAGCCGGCCCGCAGGGGCTGCGCGCAGCCCCGTTTCCCGCTCCTGCCTCTCCCTCCACACCTCCCTGCAAGCTGAGGGAGCCGGCTTCCGCCTTCGCCAGCCCAGAAAGGGGCTCTCACAGTGCAGCGGTGGGCTGAAGGGCTCAAGTGCCACCAAAGTGGGAGCCCAGGCAGAGGAGGCACCGAGGGCAAGCGAGGGCTGTGAAGACTGCCAGCATGCTGTCACCTCTCATTAGAACACAGCATTTCTCCCCTGCAGAGGATGTAACCCTCACCAGACAACCAAGCCCGTGAGAATCTTTGTCTTGGACTTAGCCTCCAGAAATGTAAGAAAATATATTTCTATTGTTTATAAATTACCAATTTTCAGGTATTTTGTTATAGCAGGACAGAGTAAGCAGAAATTATGTAATATTGGGTTACTCACTCATTGCATAAATAGTTACTGAACATCTACTTTTTTGTAGACACAGTACTAGCTACTGAGGACACTCAGAATTCAAAATAGAAATATCTGCTTTTCTGGGGTTTATATTTTAGGGTATGGGTTATAAAATTATAATTGGTTTATTACTTCAAGAGAAGAAGACATCAGTCATAACACATTAAATATCTCCATGAATAATTTCATTTCTATGGAAACTGTTGAGGTTCATCGAATTATTTTGTAACTGTCAGCTTCTTATAAAGTTTACCATACACATATGATTTGACTCACCAATTCTATTTATTTGCCAAAGTATAATTAAAACTTCTGTTTACATAAAATTGTTTGTAAAAGTTTATAATTATAATATAATAATTGAATTAACACACTGAAATTTCTTTCAACTGGCAAATGAATAAACAAACTATGATACATTTATGCAATGAAATACTACTTAGAAAGAAAAAGAAATGAACAAAGGCAAGCCAAATGACAAAAGCAGGAACATGAACTCTAATGCATAATACTAAGTGAAAGAGATCAGGCTTCTATATAGTACAATTCTGGTTTTCTTCAGTGTTCCAAAAATATATATGATATGAAACATTATTTGTCACAACTATTGAACTATTTAATATAGTCTGACCTACTTAACGATATGTAGATTAAAACTTATGTCTTTAATTAACTACACTTGAAATTAATGAGAAAGACAAGTCAACAAGTAATAACCAAAATCAATGTAGTTGGAAATGAGAGCAAAACTCTGTATTTAATTCCCCGAGTTCTCCATCTGCTTTTTAATACAGTGGCTCTTGATGTATTATGTTTCTTGGACACTTAGTCATAACAAAAACATGTGAGAAAAATTAAATATTGATGTTCACAGTAGGATAGTTGCAATGTTTTATAGGCTTTTACCAAATAAGCAATATTTCTGCTTGCCGGGACATTCTCTGTTGATGAAAGATTATTTTTCTTCTCACTTGAAAGGAAATCTGAAAAGTCATTTTAAACTATATTTAGCTATTATGGAACTATTTACTTCTTTTTTTTTCAGAAGCAAACAGACATGAAATGCAATAGAATTTTTGACAGAATTGGCTTTTCCTTGTGACAATTCTGATGATTTCAGTGTGTTAAAACAGCCTTGTTTTATGTAGAAACATGGCTATATTCTAATTGAAATGTTTGGAATATTTTATGATTGAAAAAATGTTGACTCCTTGTTTAGTAATAGATTTATCCTTCCACTGTAATGAAACACTCAGATGTTATTAAAGTATAGGAATTGACAATAGATTAACAGATAGATAATATGTTACTTTGCCCCTAACTAACAAATAAAATTTCTTATTATCTCTTATTTAGTGGGAAAATATATATCAATATCTATATTTTTAGTTTTAAAACATTTTCCTGTCAACCTCTATGTAGGCATGTTCTGGAATATAACATTAATGCTTTAGAAACAATTCAACTAAACAATCCAACTCTCTTTTGGATTTTCTACTAAATTCAAGGTCATTTATGACTAAAGTAAATGGATGTAGAGCCAAGTACCATCATTTATTTTTTTCACCAGTTGATATACTAAATGTCAAGAGATTCTTCACAGGCCAAAAATAAAAAGTAATTTAGAAGGCAAGATTAAAAACAAATAAACAAAAAATAAATTAACAATATTAAAAGCAGGAAATAATATATGTCCTGAGTCAAAAACTATTGGAAATATTTCAAGGCACTGGAGATTTACCAATGAACAAAACCACATAGTTTTAGAAATGCTCGTTGGGAGAAACTGAGCCTTGTTTTGCACATGACAGGATCATGTGTGGGATTCATCATTTTCCAACAAACACCAGATAGTAATCCTTTTATCATAGACTCCAAAACGATAAGGCTTATAGGTCTTTATTCTATTTTAAAAATCACTCATGTGTTTGTTACTTCACTACAAATTTAATTTTATCCTTAATATTAGTAAATTTTAGTATTCTTTATTTGAATTAGCATCTCTGGAAATTGAATTATATACCTTTTGCTAGTGTTTAAATGCTTTCTCTTGTCAATTTATAATAATTCTTTGAAGATTATGCACAACTTTATGACTACCACCTGCTTTTAAATTATTTACTGGGACAATATCTTAATTGGTGATATGAGAATGTCAGCTAGTAATTTTCTTTTCTTTATTTATTTTTTTTTAATTCAGGAGGCTATTTCAGGACCAGAGCTTGACATAGGCTGAGGTCTACTGATGGGAAAAGAAAAAGCAGCAAATTTCTTAGTAGCTGCTTGGGGATGGAATGATTGAGACATCCAGAGACCTCAAATTCATAACTTTTTTTTTTTTTTACCCAAATATACATTTGCTAAATTGTGCTGCATAGAAAGATAAAGAGTTAGGCTGTGAAGTTTTCATGCTGGCTCTTAAGAAACAAAAATCTGACAAAGCCAGAAGGCTTAACAAATGAATAAGCAGACCAGAAAATGAAGTCCTGGAGATAGTGGTAGATTAACTCTGAAGTTCCACAACTGCTTCTCACTTGGGAACACTTAGTGATTATGGGTCTGAGTAGAGAATGCAAATCAGGCTTGGCCCTGCTAAAAGTGACAAGGAAATCAGCAGCACACACGTGGAACTGGAGGGAGAAGATAGGAGTCTTGTAAGCCTTAAAGCATAAACAATCTCACCATCAAGACAATTAGCAAATTTTAAAACAGCATGGAATGAAAAATCAAAGACCTCAACTGAAGCACTCTGAAGTACAGAACTAAAACTTTTGGAGTGTATCAGAGCAGTGGAGGCAGAGTGCTGCCCTGCTCCAAATAAAAAACTCAGAATTAATCACCCTAGGAATAGTGGCATTCCACAGGTGGACTAACTTTTACAGAACTTACATCCCAGTCACAACTCTGCATAACCTCTGATTGGATTAATTTGATAATCACCCCCTACCACACACATACACATCCGCATCCCTGTCCATCATATACCCCACAAAAGTAAGTCGCAATCCTATTTAATAGAAGATAACTTAAAGGCTTTAATGTTATTTTATACATAATGTCTAACAGAAAAAAGTAAAAATTAGTAGACATTTGAAGAGGAAATAACACATGAACGGTAGCTAAAAGAGTAATTAGTCAATAAAAACAGAATTGCAGGTGAACCAGAATTTGCAGCTAGTAGAACGTAACATTAAATACGATATCACTTTTGAGAAAACGGAGAAATTTGGACAAAAATACATAAAGCAATGCATAAATTAGCCCCAAATTGGCAATTATGAGTATCAAACAGGGTTTCTAGATTTGAAATAAATGAAAAAGGACTAAAAATACATATATCCCACTAGCCTTGGTTTATTGTCCTTCGTGATATAGTCTAAAATCTTTTATTTTCCATTATTTCTTCAAATATTGCTTCTGGATCTTTTCTTTCATCTCCTGTTAGGGTCCAATTAAATATATGTTACACCATTTACAGGTTTTGTATATGCATATTCTTCAGTCCTTTTTTCTCTGTGATTCAATAATTTTATAAACCTGCCTTTCAGTTAATTAATTTTGTCTTCCATTATATTTAATCTGTTATTAAACTCTTTTTATAGTGTGTGATAGGAATACTGTTTTCACTGAAAGTTTACTATGCAATGTATTTTATTTTTTTAGATGAGGAGGAACATCATAAGCAGTTGAGGGACTAGGAAGTGGGGAGATCAGGAAGTGGGTCCTCTAGAGATGAGGAAGCACTCTGCTAGATGGCTTTTAAAATATTTCCTCCAGAGGAATTTGCCTCATTAACAGCATTTTTTGGTCTTAAAAATCAGTCTTTGATTTTATACAATGACAATTTCTGACTCTGTTATAAATGTATGCTGTCCTAGTTCTTCAGTAAGTTCATCACATGTTTTCACCATATTGTCATTAGGCATGTTTTCTGCAGTATTAACATCGTCTTCATTGTTCCTAATACCATAATTACCATGATTCTAAAAAATATCAGCTAGTTAACCATTGGTCAATGAATGAACAACTGGAGCCTCATTATCAACATTAAAAATGTCTTCAATATCAATTTCTTTCAGTTTATCGGATTCTGAAGTATACTTTTTGTATATTTAAGGAGATAAGACATCATTTTTTTCCTCACTTAGCATATAGAATCTTTGAAAGTCACCATCTTGTTCATCATCAACATTAAATTTAGTTACTGGTCAGAGATTGTGCCAGGAATGCACAATGGTTTCTTTAGTCACTGTCTTCCAAGCACTGGACACAGCATAGATGGTGTTCTTCATGCTAACTTCTTTTGAAAATTGTCCACACCTATGCCTCTATTCACTAACACTAGCATGCTGTTCAAGAGAGCTTCTTCATATTTGCTGTTTATTAACCTAAAGATATCCTAGTCACATGGCTGAATTAATATAGTCACATTTGGGTGAAAGTACATGAACATAATTTTTGTTGAAAAGTTCAGCTGTAGAATGAGCAGAACACTTTTCAAGAAATTAAAAAAAAATTACAGTGTCATCTAGTCTGGCTTCCCTGCAGAGAGCAAGGACCTTGCTACAAAATGTTTGTGAAATTAATCAGACAAGTTGTCCCTGGTGATCCATACCTTTTTATTAGCATGATAATTAGCTGATAACAACTTCACTACTTGAAAACAGTGAGGACATAGGCCTTTGTCTATCTCAAGGTTACACTTATGTATGCCTGCTGCATTACCACATATCAACTTTCTGGGGGAAAGTAAGGAAGACAAAGTATCTCTGCCTGATAATACAAGGAATTATCTCAGATTTTTCCCAAGACAACCAACGCAGTACCTCTGAGTTTGTAAGATATAGCATTGCTGGGCTTGTGGGAGCAACTATTGCTGAAGTGACAAAATACTCAAGTCCTTTTGAACACTTGGAAAGCCTTCCCAGGAAAGATGGGTACAAACAAGCCCAGACTGTGAAGATTACAATAAATACTTGACTCTTCAAGTCTCGGACACTGATAAATATCCACAATCACTAAAACTATCCAGGAAAACATGACCTCAAAAATCAAAGTAAATAAGGCACCAGTCACCATTCACAGAGTGACAGTGATATGTGAACTTTCAGACAGAGAATTCAAAAGGGCTGTTTTGAGGAAGCTCAATGAAATTCTAGACAACAGAGAAGGAATTCAGATTCCTATCCAATACATTTAATGAGATTGAAATGATTTTTAAAAATCAAAAGAAATTCAGGATCTGAAAAATACAAAGGACATAATGAAGCATGCATCACAGTCTTGCAAAAGAAAAACTGATCAAGCAGAAGAACGAATGAATGAACTTGACCACAAACTATTTGGAAATACACAGCCAGAAGGTACGAAAAATAGAAAAAAAAATGAAGAAAACCTACAAGACATAGAAAATAGTCTCAATAGCACATGTAAGAGTGATTGGCCTTAAAGTGGAGGCAGAGAGAGAGAGATAGGTGTAGGAAGTTCGTTCAAAGGGATAACAGAGAACTTCCCAAATCTAGAGAAAGATATCAATATTCAAGTACAAGAAGGTTATAGAATACCGAGCAGATTTAACCTAAATAAGATGTCCTCAAGACATTTAATAATCAAAGCCCCAAAGCTCAAGGATAAAAAAAATAAAAGCATCAAGAGAAAACAAATAATATACAAAGGCGCTCCAATATGTCTGGCAGAAGACTTAGTGGAAACCTTACAGGCCAGGAGAGAGTGGCAATGCATACTTACAGTGTTGAAGGAAAAATGCTTTTATCCCAGAATAGTGTATCCAGTGAAAATATTCTTCAAACATGAAGGAGAAATAAAGACTTTTCCAGACAAACAAAATCTGAGGGATTTGATCAACATCAGATCTTTCCTACAAAAAATGGTTGAGGAAGTTATTCAGTCTGATAGAAGGATTGTTAATGTGAAATACAAAATCATCTGAAGGCAGAAAGCTCACTAGTAATAGTAAGCACAGAGACAAACAGAATATTGTAACAGTGTAATTGTGCTGTGTAAATGACTTATATTTTGAGTAGAAAGACTAAAAGATGAATCTATCAAAAATAGTAACCATAACAACTTTTCCATAGTATAAAGATATACACATAGAAACAAAAAGTTAAAAAATGAAGCCAATGAAGTTAAACTACAGAGTTTGTGTTTGTTATCTCTTTACTTGTCTGATTGTTTGTTTGTTTGTTTCTGCAGTGTTAAATTGACATCAGTTTAAAATGATGGGTTATATTATTTGCAAGACTCATGGCCACCTCAAATCAAGAAACAACAGATACATAAAAGATAAACAGCAATGCATTAAGTTATACCACTAGATAAAAGTTATACCACTAGAAATGCATTGTTATGCCACTTCCTTTTTTACTAAAAGGAAGAAAGAAAAGAAGGAAAATAAGGCCAGAAACCAACCAGAAAGCAAAGAACAAAATGGCAGAACTAACTTCTTACTTACCAACATTGAATGTAAATTGACAAAACCCTCCAATCGAAAGATATAGAGTGGCTGAATGGATTTTTTTAAAAAAGACCCAAAGATCTGTTGCCTACAAGAAATACACTTTACCTATAAATATACACATGGATTGAAAATAAGGACATAGAAAAAGGTATTACATGCAAATGGACACCAAAAGAGAGCATGAGTACCTACAATTACATCAAGTAAAATAAAATCAAAAACTCCATAAAGAGATAAAGAAGGTAGTTTTAATGGCAAAGGGTCAATTCAGCAAGAGAATGCAGCAATTATAAATATGTGCACCCAATAGTGGAGCAGCTAGATATATAAAATAAATATTATTAGTACTAAAAAGAGAGATAGACCTCCAAAAGAATAATAGCTGGAGACTGCAATACCTCACTTTCAGCATTGGATAAATCATCCAGACAGAAAGTCAACTAACAAACATCAGATTTAATTTGCACTATAAACCAAATGAATATGTATTGATATTTAAAGAACATTTCATCTAACAGCTAAAGAATACAAATTCTTCTCCTCAGCACATGGACCATTCTCAATGATAGGCAATATATTGGGCCCCCAAATAAGTCTTAAATAGTAAAAACAATGAAATCCTATGAAGTATTTTTTTTTCTGACCCCAATGAAATAGAAGAAATCAGTAACAAGAAATTTTAGAAACTTTAAAAAAATGTGGATTTTTTTATAAACAATATGTCCCTTAATGGCAAGTGGGTCACTGAAGAAATTGAGAGGAATTAATCAATTTTTTAAAAAATACAAATGAAAATGGAAACACAACATATCAAAACCTACGAGATAGAGCTAAAGAAGTACTAAAAAGATAACAATAAACAACTACATCAAAAACATAGAAAACCTACAAATACACAACCTAATAATACATCTTACAGAATAAAAAAAAGAGCAAACCGAAGCTACATTTAATAGAAGAAAATAAATAATAAATATCAGAGCTGAAATAAATGAAATTAGAAATTTTAAAAATACAAAACATCAACAAAATAAAAGTTGATTTGTTGAAAGGAAACAAAATCAACAAATTTTTCGCCAGATTAACTAAGATATAAAAGAGAGTAACCAAATAAATAAAACCAGAGATGAAAAAAAGAGTTTTTACAATTGATACTGCAGAAATTCAAAGTATAAATAAAGCAGTTGCTTAAGTATCATTAATCGTCTGAAATTGTCATTTGCCACAACATGGATGGAACTGGAGGACATTCTGTTAAGTGAAATAAACTAGGTACAGAAAGTCAAACATCACATGTTCTCACTCATTGTGATAGCTAAAAATTAAAACAATTAAACTCTTGGAAATGGAGGAGAATGATGGTTACCAGAGGCTGGAAGTGGTAGAGGAGGAGGGATTGGAAATGGATAGTAAACACAAAAATATAGTGAGGTAGAATCAGTAAGATCTAATATTTAATGGCACAACAGGGTGGTTCCGATTATAATCCTTTAGTTATAACTAACTAACTTTTTAAAACTATTTTAGTTAAAATAACTAAAGGATTATAATTGGAATGATTATAACACAAAGAAAGCATTAATGTTTGAGGTGATGGATACCCCATTACATTGATGTAATTATTACACATTATATGTCTTTATCAAAATATTTCATGTACTCCATAAATACATGCGCCTACTATGTACTCATCAAAATGTTTTAAAACTCACTATATATGACAATATTAGAAATAGTAAAATTACTATTAACATACAAATCCTTTTTTATAAACCTCCCATATAGAAAAGCAGAGATAGCTTCACTTCTAAATTATTTCAAGTTCTTTTAAGGTGCAAATAGCACTAATTTTTCACCATGTTTTCTAGAAATTTGATAAACAGGTAAGACTTTCTAACATCTTTTATGATTTATTAATAAAATATAAACATTGAAATACCATATTTAAATAAAATGTTACCTAAATTAATTTTAAAAATAAAAAAATAATGATAGGTCACAGGCAGTGGATTTACTCTAGCAATAGAAGGATGACTTAATATTAGAAACCACATCAGTATCAGTGCAACTCATCATATCCACAGGAAAAAGTTATTTAGTAAAATCTTAGCACACATTTCTGATTTAAAAACTACACAAATCAAAATCAAACAATCTTTTAATAAGCTCATAAAATTTATTTTAAATAAACTCAATTTGACATATGGTATGTCAGTATAAACTACAGAGAATTCCACTGTTACTATACATCCAAACTGTCCATACTGAGATTAGGTTAAAAAACCCAATGCCACTTTGACTTCTATTTACTATTTTACTGGAGTTCCTAAAAAAAGGGAAAGAAATAAAAGGCAACACTTTCAACACTGAAATTCAATTTATTTTGTACATTATACATACATATATGTTTTTTCAGATGAAAGATTGTAAATATAGGAAAACCAATATAAAAGCACTAGAAAATCAGGAAGTGAATCAGGTGAGTTTGCTGGATATATAAACTTAATATAAAATTCAGTTGCACTCTGGACACTGCAATAAATAAAAAGCAATAAAAATGTATTGAAACCTCCAAAATGACACAAGACAAAGATACTGCCTTACCTGTGTCATATCACAAGAAATAAAGACATCATACACCATAGATTTTGGTAAAATTAATTCAGAAAATACTTTTAATAAACTCCTAATTTCAAATAGGGTTTTACATAAAAGTACATGACTCATGGGACTCAAAAACTCAACAGTTTGCAAGTGTTTATAGGCTCTTGTTCTTAGACCTCCACTAGGCCTTCCTGAAAGCGTGGATGCAGAGTAATAGACTACAGGAAGTCTCCCTTAGTGGTTCATACCTATAGGAGAAGAGAAATTCTGCTAGAATTATCTTCTCCTATAGAAAAAAATATATATTAATCATCTGGGAGGCACAGGATTCATAAATGAACATGTCACTTCAGTCACTTTTGTAACTCATTATAGCATAACATTTGCCCAAATGTCATGTTGAATTATTATCTCAAATGTTTGAGGAGGGTCCTGATAAAAGGTGATTAGATCATGGGGGTGGATTTCCCCCTTGCTGTTCTTCTGTCAGTGAGTTCCCAAGAGCTGTGGTGTTTAAAAGTGTGTAGCACCTCCCTGCTGTCTCTCTTCCTTCTGCTCTAGCCATGTAAGAGGTGCCTGCTTCCCCTTTGTCTTCCACCATGATTGAAACTTTCCTGAGGCCTTCCCAGAAGCTGTCATGCTTCCTGTACAGCCTATTGGACCCTAAGTCAATTAAATGTCTTTTCTTTATAAATTACCCAGTCTCAGGTATTTCTTTACAGCAGTGAGAGAAATGGAGTAATACACCATTATTAAAACTAGGTATTATTATTGATCCATACCTCACACCTAAATTTTTCAGTTCCAATATTAGATTAGAACTAATTGACAGTACATTAATTAAATTTAAGGGTTGTCTGAATCACCTTGAAGAGAGGCTTTAGTTATGTGTTTATGAGTTAAATGACATCTTTCAAAAAATAATATTGTCTTCATAAATAGTTACTTAAGTATCATTAATCGTCTGAAATCGTTAGGAATAATGATGGAAGACTACAATTTGCTTCCTAATACTGTTATGTGGAGTTCAAATTAAGTCATAAATCAAGGAATTTCTAATTTGCTCCAGTATTCCAAAGCTCACTTAAACAAATTGTTTTACATACACTCTCTAACATGAAAAATCCCTTAATTCTGTCTTACTATTTGCCAGATTTTACTCTAAGAATCCATTTGATTAGTTCAGTAATTAGCCTATGATCATTGTATAAAACTAGTCCTACAAGTTTCATGTTTAAAAACCTGTTTATTGAATGTTAACACATTCCATAAGAATAATGTCCACTTGTAAAAGGTATCTGAATTAAGCTGTGTGTTTTCATAGCTTTTATTATATGGACATTTATTAGCTCACAACCCCCTCAAAAGAGCTGAACTTCAAAATCTATGCAGACATTTTTACTGTTTCGTGCATAAGGATAAAGTCACACTGTCCTCATTTGGCCACATGTAGTCACTTTTTGAGGACAATGTGTGGGGGTTGATTTCTACAAAGCAAAATGTAACACATAATGAAATACATATAAGCCAGATGATGAACAAAACTTCTTACAAATGATAAACAAATGTTTGTTGTAATTCATTTTTTCCCCCAATGCCAATTCATTTTCTTTGTTCGCTTGTTGGATTTTTCTGATTCACTTGAACAGCAAGTACTCTCATTTAGAATAATTTTCTCAATATACATATAAACCAATATTTTAATGTATATTAACTTAAAAAGTTTTCTGTTCATTAACACCATACTGTATCTGAAGGCTTTTTAATCAATGCATTTTAAAATTGTGTTGCCATTCTATCCAATAGGTGATGTGTCTGTAAAAATATGTTACCAACATTAGGTGTCATAGGCAACCCTTTTAGCCTCAGCAACTCAGAAGGCTGAGGTGGGAGGGCCACTTGGGGCCACAAGTTTGAGACTAGCCTGGGCAACGTAAAAAGATTGTTAATTTTTTGAAAAAAATGAAATAATCAGAGCTTTGAAAAAATATAGTAATTAACCTGATGGTGTAAATTAAACCATGTGTATTCAAGTCTATGAAGTTATTTCTATTAAAGCCATTTAAAATTGAGTCATTAAACATCACAATTTTAACTACTACATTATTATCTAAGCAATACCTTTTGAACTTACCAAATTAAAGCAAAATAAACATGATATTTTTATAATACTTATTTCCAGGTCCACATTTTCATAGAAAGATTGAAATTCAGCATTGCCCAAATAATCCTAAAGCCTAAAATGTTAGTCATTAATACTTCACATGAAAGTAAATGAATGAAAAATGTGGTAGAATACTAATTAGCTGTATTGTAATCTCTATCTTAAGTGGATATAGTACTCATTAGATTTTATTTTAAGATGAATTTCTCATACACAGTCATTAAATCCTATTTTCCTATCCAAGAAACCTTCACTTTTCTGGGGACAGAAGGCAGAAGAGTTTTCCTCTGACCCATCTCATTCTGTCTTTGTCTGTGACAAAGAACCAGTGATGAAATGATACAGCCTTCATCAAGGCCAAAATATAATTACTCACAACATATCCAAGTAGAAAAATTTGCAAAAGTAATGCAATGTGTCATGCATAATACTGTGCAGAAAAATGTAAAGTGTCTATTGCTTTTCAAAATATATGAAAGAGATGATAATGAGGAGATTCACCAGTGGTTGGGAGAATTCCACGAAATCTGAATGATGGAAAGAGGAAAGGCCTGTCTGAATGCATAAAATAAGCTGACAATTTGACAGTCTAACAACGAACACAACCTAATATAGCTTAATATCATGAGTTTGTTCTTTGGAGAAGTTCTGAGCTCAGAGTTTAAAGACTCAATTGTGAGCAGGAACGAAAGTAGTAACCTCCATCTGTCTCCTCTGCATATTCAAATCAGAATGAATTCAATCCACATTCCTTCCACACCTCACAACAAACTCCAGACAAAACCCTAAAGGTCTTTCCTTACAGTAGCTATGACATGTGAAATTTCCTCTTAGTGTGGATGAGAACTCTCCAGAGTTAAGCTATCTGAATTTTGGCTTTGAGTGTCTAGTGGTCTGACAGCTGGCTCTTTGCTCAGTCAAAGAAAAGAAATTTAGATGTACTTATCAGTATTCCCTATCGAAGACAGAATTATTGGGCAACTAAATCAACAATGCACACACATAACGCAAATCAAAAAAGGAACTTAGTAACTTAATAATAGTGATGTGTTTGTATATTTCTCACAAAATTATAAAATAAAGAACTCCAAAACCATGAAGAAATCCCTGCCTAAATAATAGATTACCTCAATAGAAAAACAGAAAACTCAAGCTATAAAAGAAAAGCTTAAAAATCAAACAAAATAAACCAACTACCACACCAACAAGCCAAGTCAAAGAAAAATAAGCACTAAGCCTACCCTCAAAATAAATAACTGCATGTAAATACAGATATACAAGCAAATAATACAATAATTACAACAGGATGTTTTTAAAAGTAAAAAAAAATGGAAATTTCTTAGCAATATAAAATATATTTAAATAAAATTAATACAATTTGGAAAATTAAAACTGATGAAATACCTGAGAATATAGAGTAAAATAAAGAAAAAAAATGGGAATACATAATGACTTGGAAGACAAATCTAAAAATTCCATTTACTAGTTACTAGAAATCCAAGAATGAATGAACTAATATTAACAATTAAATTAATGAGTTCTCACAGTTGAAGAAGTTTCAACATAAAGAGAATGCAAAGTGCTAAGAACAATGATTTCAAAATAATCTAAACTCAAACATGTGCTCGGAAAATCTAGAACATTTAGTGATCTGGATAGATGACAAAGTGTAGAAAATGAGAGCCTAACACAATTAACACAGCTGAATGCAGCTTAGTGTCATGGACTTATTCTTTGGAGGGTGCTGTGCTCAGAAATCAAAGACTCTAGTACGGACAGGAGTGAAAGGTAGCAACACTCATCCCTCTACACTCAAGTTACAGTGGGTTTGGTCCATATCTTCACCACATCTGACAGTCAACTCTAGGCAAAACCTTAATAGTTTCCATAAAATATAAGTGGACTAGATCATATTTAAGATAAAATAATCTAAATTTGGGTGGCAAAAACAGGGTGTTGTTCCTCTATAATTGAATGATATTTGGTCTGGCGTCTTACGTTCTGCAACAGAAGATTATAAAAGTAGTATTTCTCAAAATTTAATATGTATCTAATCACCTAGAGAAATTACAACAGATTTCTGTATTCTGTCCAAGTCAGCAAGTCTAAAATACAGCCCCACAAGCAACAAGCTCCAAATTGACGATAATGATGGCAGTTTGTGAATTACCCTTTGAAGAAAATGATCCTGGAAGACAATAGGGAAATTACTCAAAATCCTTAGAAAAATGATGTTAAACCTTCAATTATATTCATAATCAAGTGCTTTTATTTCCAGTTATAGTCTTTTATTCTTATTTTAATATCTATGTATAACTATGTCTTTCAAAATTTCACTTTCAAAAAGGTATAGAAATCAATTGACATTAGATTATTATTTTTATTACAAGTGGTCTTGTGAAATCCATTTATTAATTCTATTACTGTATTCTCTAAGTGCATGTGTGGTTTTCACAGATATCTGAGGATTACTTTTTTTAATCTGACATCTTCTTGAAAAGTTGACTTCATCATTTGTTTCACTATAGTAAGCAAAACATGACTTTTAAATGTATGAATTTATTTTTATTTATTTATTTTTGAGATGGAGTTTCGCTCTTTTTGCCCAGGCTGGAGTGGAATGGAGCAATCTCGGCTCACTGCAAACTCTGCCTCCCAGGTTCAAGCAATTTTCCCGCCTCAGCCTCCCAAGTAGCTGACATTACAGGCATCCACCACCACACCTGGCTACTTTTGTATTTTTAGTAGAGATGAGGTTTCACCATGTTGGTCAGGCTGGTCTCGAACTCCTGACCTTAGATGATCCACCCTGCCTCAGTCTCCCAAAGTGCTGGGATTACAGGCGTGAGCCACAGTGCCTGGCCTGAATTTATTTTCAAATAAGGTTAGAGAGGAGGGATGGAATGAGTTGGTAGCAGGGGATGAAATTCTTAGAAGAGACGATTGCTTACAAGAGACAATAAATACCCAACACACTTTAACCTATTATTTCAATTAAGCCTTTTATTGTATATTTCCAAATATTCCACACTGCTATAGATAAATAAAAATATTTGCAAAACAACTAGTTATGTATCAAAATACACAGGTAACTTAGGATTTATCATCATGTATTTACATAATTTGCATTTATATTTGCTACCATAACAGGACAAATTATTGTAAATATCAAATTTCTTGAATACATTTTATCTTAAATTATTCTGATACATTTTCAAGTAAAGTGTGAGTATTAACAAGGTTATTTAAAAATGGCTTGTTCCTGCTGCATGAAGGGTTTATCTGTCACACACGGCATGTGTCTTTTCATTATATGGCATTCATTTATATTCTGGGTTTCAATCATCACTATGCTACATGAAAACAAATGTTGAACAAATCCTTTCTGGTGACTCAAAGAAAAGATTAACATTATAATTTTATGGAATCTCTTGAAATCTGTTGACATTACTCATTAAATGGTAATTAGATTAAAGTTAGGAATAGTTTGCAAATTTGTATCAATTATAATATTATCTATATTTTTTCCTATCTTTTCTTATATTTTTTCTCAATTTGTCTCTCCTTTTACTCATCCTTTTTTTTTCTGCTAATCTGCCACATTAATTATTCCTATCTTGGGTTTTATAAAATTTAAATATTGACACCCTTTGTGGAAAAATCTTGAATAACTGTAACCCAAATCCTAACTCAAAATGTGAATTTATTTAAATATATTGATGGTGACCCTCATAATTTCACAAATAAGCATTCCTATATGTGTGACTAGCTAGAAGTATTACTTCTAAATTGCTAACAATAAAAGTCTGCCTCAAAGAATGATTACACTAATTATCATACAGACTTACTTTTTATCGCTGAAGTCTCCGAAAATAATGTCTTGTATTTTGAAATCTAATAGCATTTCCAGAAACTTATTTCCTAAAATAATGTACTCAATACAACTATTCTTACAATCTTGAAATCCCATTACTGATATTTTATTTGATTTAAATTTTAGTGATAAAATTTAATTCTGCATGTACCCTGCACTCTAATAGACGTTTTATACAGAAAATCTGTATTTATAAAGAGTGCTAGAGTTTAAGGATCTGTTTAACAAGAACATATTTAATGTTCACACTTAAAATTTTATAGATTACATTATATCCTCCACATTTATCTTTCCAGACTTAAATGATCTCACTTTTGGTGTCTCTTATGTGAAAATCTGTGTTTTTTCTCACTTTTTACTGGATTTGCCTCACACACGTCGTACCTCCCTCTCTATAATAAAATACCTCATTTACCATTTTAGAAATGCAGTCTTCTTTTCGACAGTGTATATGTAAGAGCTCACATTACATGGCCATTTTATGAGACTATGAATTTGGATTTTTTTTTTTGTTCTTTGCATAATAACCCTAGAACAGCAGGTTGGTGTTATAGACAATTTTGGAGTTCTGTGCTGTAATTTGAGCAGGACTTAATTACCTTGTTTCCCATGGAACCTCTATAATAAACCCATCGCATTGTAGTAACTGAGACTTCCTGAAGAATTATTTTGGCCTTCCATAGATTATTGAGGTCAAAGTTGCCCATGGCTCACATTTATTTAGGATTTTATTAAGAAGACTAATTTCCCTCTATAAAGAAAGAAATTAAATAATAATATGGTCATATGAGAGAAAGAAAAGTGTTTCTAAATTTGTCATTGACCATTTCTACTTACTACTCAGCAGAGACCTTATAATCTATCACTGAAATGCGTCATAAATAGTTCACAAAACTCCCTGGTTTCTTCTATGCTTAATCGATGTGTCACCTTTAGGCTTTAGTTAAAATGATATTTTATTTCTGAAAATCTTTATAACAATATACCTGGTCATTCTTATAAAGAAAAAAGTGCGTTTTATTCACAATTCTGATTAAATTTGTTATTTTTCTTTTTAGAAAACAAAAGGACAAAAATTAAAAGTAGGGACTAACATGGCTATGGAATTTATGCACAATTTCATGAACCCCATCATAGGGCTCTTTTTAAAGGAGACTTAAATCTAGATGTGGTTCAAGACTTCAAACATTTAGCAAGGCAGACAAGCGTGAATTGTTTTGATTCCTCTGTGAAACAATGCAGAAACTAGTGTGATCTGTTCCCCAGTGTGTTCCCACAAAGTCACCAATATTCAGAGGCTCTGATTTCATTAGACAACAAACAATGCTCACAGGAATAGAACTTATGCCTTGTCTGACTGCTCAGGCACATGGCCACAAACCTTAGTGAAGTCATCCTTGTCTCGTGATTGGGTTTCTAACTTCATTCCAAGCTCTCACAGAGAGTAGAATATTAAAGATGAAAGATTAAAGTTTCACGGTAGAATTCTTTTCAATATAATAAACATTAAAAAGTGGTAATTTAAAAATGAAAAAGCTTCTATGTCTAATGGAAGCATAGTTTACAACTGAAGCACATACAGATTGAGCACATCTAATGTGAAAACCCAAAATCCAAAACTCTCCAAAATCCAAAATACTGAGTGTCAACATGATGCCACAAGTGGGAAGTTCCATAAATAAATATTTAATACAAATTTGCTTCATGCACAAAATTATTAAAATATTCTGTAAAATTAGCTTTGTGCTATGTGAATAAAGTGTATATGAAAATACATTAATTTCATGTTTAACCTTGGTCCTATCCCTAAAATAACTTATGTATCTGCAAATATTCCAAAATTCAAAAAAATCCAAATCACTTCTGGTCTCAAGCATTTTGGATAAACAATACTCAACATGTACATCTGTTTTATGTAGAAAGATGATGAATATCTGCCTATCTTCATCCAAGCCTCTTCTTTCTAATCCAATGTTCATTTATTTATTCAAGTATCAAAGTATATACATATGCAGGCTTTTTTACCTCATAATGATGTATACATATCAGAGCATATATAATAACTCATTGATTAATATAGCATACTTTAATAAGACAAAGCCTAATTCACTTGATATATTAGATTATATGCAATGCGTGTTAGTGTGTGTGTGCAGTTTTTGTGTATATGTGAAATAGAGAAATGAGAGACAAAGGAAAATACAAAGAGGCAACCCAAAGAAATCAAAGAAACAGAAAAACAAAAAGGAGATTGGAAAAGATTAAGGAGTGCGTTTGGGATATTAATAAGACTTTTATTGTAACTAGTGTCATTGTAAATATTTTTCTGTTATCAATTTAATTTTCATGGAATAACAACAACGAAACTCTAAAATAAGTTTGTGGTGAAATAAAGTGAACCAGAAGCCTTTCCACAGCTTTCCCAGTAGAGATCATAGCTTCTTTGGCAGTTTGTTTCATAATCTTTACATATATAGAATTAACAATTCTATGTTATATTTATCAATATTATTTCCTCACTTCTGTGATAGTTTCACTCTTTATAGATAGGAGTTTATTGACAAATGGGCAAAGTCTAGACTCCTTTCTCTTCAACCTCTCATAATTCCAGGAGTAAATTTCTTCTCTCCCTCCATCGCTTTCTCTCTCCCCTCCCCTCCCCTCCCCTCCCCTCCCCTCACCTTCCCTCCCTCCTTTCCTTCCTTCTTGCGTTCCTGCCTTCCTGCCTTCTTCCTTCCTTTGCTGCTTGCCTGCCTTCTTCCTTTTGTGATTTTTAAGTTTCTTTAAAAATTCCATTAAGTAGGCCTATTCACAACTACTTACTTTTGACCTGCTTTAATACTTCAAAATACAACTTTATATAATTTATAAAAATATATTCTTACATATTTCATACAAGACTTATTCTTACTATTAAGTTATTTTAGGTTGACAATATATCACTTTAACTAATTAGAGTCTACCTTCAAATATCATTGTACCACTTTGTGTGCAGCATAAGGGGATTACAACAGTGCATTATCAACCGCTTCACTCTCTTATTTGTATTATTTTGCCACACTTTTTATATAAACTATAAATACGTGATGCATTGTTACCAGCTTTGCCTTAGCTGGTCAGTTTTCTTAAGAGCAATAGAAAATAAGAAAGCATAATTTTCTCTTAATTTGTTCAGTTTCTGAGGCTCTTTCTTTGTGTAGAGTCTAGTTTCTATTTAGTATTATTTTTCTTCTTCAGGAAGTTCCTTTAATACTCCTTGTAGAGTACATCTGCTGGCTGTTTGGTTCCTCATTTCTTGCTTGTTTGAAGAAATGGTTTTTCTCTTTCATTTTTGAAAGATGTTTTTATTATCTATAGAGATGAGTTGATAGCTTTTGTTGTTGTTATTTTGCTTTGCCTTTCAGCACCTTAAAGAACTATTTCCATTATCTTTTAACTGGCATGATTCTTGACAAGAAGTCTTCTGTAATTTTATCTTTGTTCCTTTGTATATATCCTTTCTTCTATCTTCAAGGTATCTTTTGTTATTTTTTTCCATCAGTTTGAATAAGATATGCCTGGATGCTGTTTTGTTATTGTTTATTTTATTGTCATTTTTGTTTTAATCTTTTTCCTATTTAGTGTTTCTAAGTATCTCGGATATGTGATTGGCTCTCATTTTACTTTGAAAATGCCTAGACCATCATTTATTTAAATATATTACTTCTTCCTTGTTCTCTTTTCTCTTTCTGAAATTCCAATTACACATATATTAGGTCAATCAATACAGCCTGATAGTACTCAGATGCTTTTTATTTTCTTGTTTTTTCTCACATTCAGTTTTATTGCTTTCTATGGATTCATCTTCAAGTTCATGATTATTTTCTCAGCTGTGAGAGGTCCGTGAATGGCATGCTTCACTGTTTTCACTGTTTTTATTTCCCAGCATTTCCAATTCTTTCTGATAGTTTCTTTACTACCTCCTTGATGAAATTGCCCATGTAATTTTATGTTTCCACTAGAATTTTTACATAATCAATCACAGTTATTTTGCTTATACAGTGTTGGTGGGAATGTAAATTAGCTAAACTACTGTGGAAAGCAGTTTGGAGGTTTCCCAAATAACTTAGAACTACCATTGAACCCAGCTATCTGGTTACTAAGTATATATTCAAAAGAAAATAAATCATTCTGCCAAAAGATACATGTGCTCAGATGTTCATCGCAGCACTATTCACAATAGCAAAGATATGGAATCATCTTAGTGCCCAACAATGGTGGACTGGATAAAGAAAATGTGGTACATATAGCCCACAGGATACTATACAGCCATAAAAACGTGATCATGTCCTTTGTGGCAATATGGGCACTGCTGGAGGCCATTATCCTAAGAATTAACACATGAATAGAAAACCAAATACCACATGTTTTCACTTGTACGTGGAAGCTAAATATTGGGTAGAAATAGACAAACAGATGGCCACAATAGACACTGGGGGCTACTAGAGGCGGGAGGAAGGGAGGAAGGCAGGGGTTTAAAAACTAACTATTGGATACTATGCTCACTATCTGAGTGATGAGATCAGTCACATCCCAAACCTCAGCATCGTGCAATATACTCATATAACAAACCTGTAAATGTACCACCCAAATCTAAAAAGAAAGTTGAAATTACTTTAAAAAGTTTAAAAATAGCCAGGCATGGTGGCACATGCATGTAATTCTAATTACTCAGGAGGCTGAGATGGGAGGATCACTTGAACCCAGGAGACTGAGGCTGCACTGAGCTAGGATCACGCAACTCCACCCCAGCCTGGGTGACAGAGAGACCCCCTGTCTCTAATAAATAAATAAATAAAATCCCAGTGACTTCAAATTTATTGTCAAATAGTTACTAGATGTGTGTCATTTCTGAGTCTGTTTCTGGTGATTGCTTTACTTCTTGGCAACTTTTTAAAAAATATTTCCTTGTGTTTTTGTATGTGTCGTGATTTTTGTTTGAAAGTCAGACATGGTGTGCAAGACAGTAGAAAATGAGAAAAAGAAAGGCAGTAAGCACATTTTTTTTTTCATTCTAAGCCTTTATTGTGAGAATTAGTATGGGTTAAAACCATTGGGATTTAGACTGGATTTTGTTTGTCCATCTGTTTGTTTGTTTGTTTTTTTGCTCTGGTTACCCTCAGAGCAACATAGACTACAAATTCTCCCATTTCAGTGTTTCCTAGCCTTGGTGCCATTTACATTTTGGATTAGATAATCCACATTTTTATGGGGAGATTTCCTGTATGTTGTAAGATGTTTAACAGCATTTCTGGTTTCTGTATGTTAGATGCAAGTCATAAGAAAAAAAATTATTTGGAGATACTGTCAAATGTCTCCTGGGAAAGGTAAAGGTGACCTGCTGGTAAGAACCATTGCTCTTGCTGTAACCTTATATTTAGATGAAAGGTGGTTTTCCAGAGGGTGTTTGTAACTGTTTGCACCACACTAAGCTCAGATTGTTCCTTTTATGCTGTGCCACAGAATGGGTATCATTTCATACACTTATCTCTCTCCTGCCCTTCTCCCTTAGGTATTTTGCTATTACTTTTTACTTGATGCTGGCTAGTCCACTGGTGAGGGGAGCAGTTGACAGATGTTTCTTGCTGCTCAGATTAAACTTCAATGTTAGGCTGGCTCGTGCCCTGAATGTTGAGGGCATGGCTTCCTCAGTGCTCCTGCGCCTCCATTGTTCTGAGGCAAGCATATATTTCTGCCCTTTCCTGTGGGTATGCGCTTTTTCCTCCTCCAGTTCCCTTTTGCCAAATTCAGTGGCTTTTCGCCAAGGTCATAATTTAAACGTTATTTGTTGTCCTTTCTTCACAAATGAACAGCAGCAACAAAAACTATAAGCTGGAATAGAATCCCTCAATACCAGCATCCTATAGGAGTTACACGCTTCCTGCCAGTCCACATTTTCCTCCACCTATTCATTAAAACATCCTCATTGAATTATTTTAACTACGTATAGTTGTGTGTCCTGTGTGTACCCCATTCAAACCAGTGCTTATGTCTCATATCTCTCCACAAGTACGTCTTCCCCTGTTATTGAGTCGTTATTTATTTTTATTTTTTGCCTTGCAACCTTGCTTGGTCTAATAGGATCAAGAAAAGTCATAAATCTGCAGTCGGCCAGGATGCTTTTCATTGTATGGATAGGAGGAATACTCTTACCTGCTGTTTACCCCCTTAGAAGAAACTGGAAGTGTGTCCAATGACTAACAAAGAATCATGATTGGAAGGTGGTAGTCACTCATTCCTGTAATTCCAGTACTTTGGGAGGCAGAGACAGGACAATTGCTTGAGCCCAGGAGTTCCAGACCAGCTTAGGGCCACATAAAAATATGCCATCTCCACATAAAAGAAAACCAAAAAAAAGTTTTCTGTTTTGTTATTTAATGAAAGTCAGTTGAATAATGATGGTTTTACTAGCAGGATTTTGAGAGCAAGTTTAAAAATTAACTGTGTAATCTTGGGTATTTGACTTTACTCAAACAAGTTCAACTACATTTGAATTTGCTCATCTGCAAAATGAGGAAAAATATCATGGGTACCTCTAAAAAGTTTAGAAATTTCAGAAAGGTTTTTAACCCATAGTAAGTCCCCAATAAATATCGATTAATATTGTTACTCATTATTGTCTAGACTGACCACATGGTATTGGACATGTAACCTTACTTAGGCTCTTCTAGTTACACACACTGCTTATGAGTTTTTTTTCAGAAATCAATTCACGTAAATATATAACACTGTCAGTAAAATTTCCACAGACTTAGGTAATCTTATTTAAAAATTGTCATCAGCTTTTTTATTCACTTTTTTCTTCTTTTTGCCAAGTACATACCCTGTTCTGTCTTCCAAACTATTCTAGAGTAAAAAATAAAGTGATAAAGTGGATTCTTGTACAAAGAGACTTACCTTAATCTGTGTCTTCTTACTCTTCTAATATTTAAATATTACTAAAAATCTTTGAAAGTATATTAAAACATTTTTGAAAAGCTCTTTTTGCATAATATTAGTCATCAACATGCTAAGTATTTTTTTCTTGACAAAAATTGTTTAAGAGCAGAATTATTTTTGTATAGATTTGGAACTCACCTTGCTAATGAAGATTTTTATAATTTATGTCATTTGGCTCACATTAAACAATTTTTTGGTACTTAGAAAGTAAAAGTTAAGAATTAGAAGTGTATTCATAGGCCGGGCGTGGTGGCTCACGCTTGTAATCCCAGCACTTTGGGAGGCCAAGGCGGGCGGATCACAAGGTCAGGAGATCGAGACCACGGTCAAACCCCGTCTCTACTAAAAATACAAAAAAAATTAGCCGGGCGTGGTGGTGGGCGCCTGTAGTCCCAGCTACTCGGAGAGGCTGAGGCAGGAGAATGGCGTGAACCCGGGAGGCGGAGCTTGCAGTGAGCCGAGATTGCGCCACTGCACTCCAGCCTGGGCGACAGAGGGAGACTCCGTCTCAAAAAAAAAAAAAAAAGAAGTGTATTCATTTATTTTAAATTTATGTGGTCACTAGCAGCTACTGTGTACATACTGCAAAATGTATCTAATTTGATTGCATAAAATGAGTTTATGAAAATTGTTGGTTCCCAAGGATTTCTTTAATGTGTTACATTAAACACAAAATGTTATAACATGACTGCTTTTTATTTTTTGCATCTTTTTACATTGGTGTGCATTATTACTTTTTTTTTGACACAGAGTCTCACTCTGTCGCCCAGGCTGGAGTGCAATAGTGCGGTCTTGGCTCACTGCAACCTCCGCCTCCCAGATTCAAGCAATTCTCCTTTCCTGTCTCAGCCTCCCCAGTAACTGGGATTACAGGCACCCGCCACCATGACTGGCTAATTTTTGTACTTTTAGTAGAGACGAGGTTTCACCATGTTGGCCAGGCTGGTCTCGAACTGCTGGCCTCATGATCTGCCTGCCTCGGCCTCCCAAAGTGCTGGAATTACAGGCGTGAGCCACCACACCTGGCCACTTGTTTTATTGTATAGTTATCTAGATTGCAAATTAAGGAAAAATAATACATTAAAATCATAGTATAATCTCCAAACCTTTCATGGTATTTACTTACAAGTAAAATCAAGAGTAACCCAAACACTAAAATGAAAACTTGGCACTGTATTTTTGTTACTATTTCCAACATTGCTCATAGTTTGAAATAAAAACTTTATTGTAATATATACATTTAGTCTGTGACCTTCAATTAATTATAGTTTTCAACTAGTGTTACCTAGTTCCACAAAGCTGCATCTATGAAGTTTTCAAATTAAACACAATTTATTTTGCACGTAAATATAAAGTTGTAAATGCAGATTAGTAACATTTTTAAGATATATTATGAAACAGGTAGTTTAGACAATTCAAGGTGGAGGAATTATTTAAAATCTAAAAAAAGAAACAGATGGTACTTAGTTATATTTGATAGATCTTTAAATTTCATAAGTATATATATATATATATATACACACAAACAAAAAGAACAAGATGCTACATAGCTATATTGTATCAGTTTTTAAAAACTCAATTTTCTATTACAAATTTAACAGCTACATTGGGTATTAAACATACTGTCAGAGTCAGGTATAACTTTCTCTGGTTTTGATATAATTTATTAGCCACCATTTATAGGCCATTAAAAGCATTTTGAAGTTGCTGAAAACGATATACTGTTTCCACCATATGTTTTATTAGAGCTACAAGATAACAGGTTTCTTATGACAATAATAGTCATAATAAAATACAATGAAAAGAAGTTCATGGCTTTCATTGAAAAAAAAAACAAAGTAGATTTAAATAAGAACAGTATCTTTATATCCATAGTTCAATAATTTTTCTGAAACCTACTGCACAGACCTGTAAATGTTATTATTTTATTTTATTTTTGGAGATGGAGTCTCACTCTTGCCCAGGCTGGAGTGTAGTGGTGCAATGGTGCAATCTCAGCTCACTGCAGCCTCCACCTCTTAGGTTGAAGTGATTCTTCTGCCTCAGCCTCCTGAGCAGCTGGGACTATAGGTGCAAGCCACCATACCCAGCTATATTTTGAAATTTTTTAATTTTTATTTTTAGTAGAGACAGGGTTTCACCATGTTGGCCCGGCTAGTCTCGAACTCCTGACCTCAGAAGATCAGCTCACCTCGGCCTCCCAGAGTGCTGGGATTACAGGTGTGAGCCACCATGCCCGGTGTGAATATTATCTTATATAAAATAATAGACTGGATTTTCCTATGTGCATTTTTGATGTTTTTGTTCTAGTAAATAAAGGAAAACCATCCACTATATCATCATAAAGAAGAATTCTTTCAGTTTTGCTTGAGTGCAGGTGGTATAGCCTTCTGCTGACTTTTAATCATCCATAAAAATATTTATAAATAAAATATGTATTTCCAAGCTTAGGGCCACTGAAATCATTATATTCGTAAATAAAACAAGAGCTTATGCATAGTTATCCAGTACAGAAGACAATAAATGACTTTCCATCCTAATATTAATTAGCAAATATTTGTTTAAATTACAATTAATAAATTATAAACCTATCATATTTACATATATTTTGAATAGATTATTTATTTTATTGTGAGCAGTAGTACCTTAATCCTGAATTGCTCTAAGTTCATTCTTGTGACTATTTATATAAACTTATTCAAAATTTCCATAATTTATCTTTCTAATTAAAAAATAGTTTACTCTCAAGTAGTCCTATCTGAAAAATACATTATTATAATATTAATGTTATGTAATATTATTTGCAAAAAATACATAAGTTATATATTCATGAGGTTCCTAGATACTGAAATTAAAAGAATGATTAAAAGGCATTCCACAAATATCTTCTTTAATTTGTGATTGTGAATTTCCATTTGAAACCACAAATTAGAAAAATAAATTAAACATCATAAATATCATGTCAGAGAAATTGTTCTCTGTAATAATAATTACATTTATTATAAAAGCTATAACTATGTAATAAACAGTATAATGAAAGGAAAGACTATTTCTCTAATTTTCAAAAATGAAATATTGAACTAATGAATAGATTCTTAAGATAAGTCTTGTTATTACTGGAGAGATCTTACAATTTTTTCAAATTATTCATTACCTAAGGAAATCATGTTTTTTTCTTAGTCTACCTACAGGTTTTGATGAAATGATTAATAATCAAAGGTGCTTATTTCTCATTGAAGCGAGCAACTCAGTGTTGTTCTAGAGTGTTGTAGAAAAAGTGATTTTCTTTTGTTGTCTTTCTCAATAGAAAAATTTTGCTATGATATTTCTACTGTAGCTTATTTAATTTTTTTCCAATGTTGTGACGCTATGGCTCAGGCCAATGGGTGAAGAAAGATATATAGGACTATAATCGTTTTGACAACTCCATATGACTGTGAGCCTATTGATAAGGCTAGTCATCATCTGGCCACTTAGAATTGAATAAAATTTTGAGGAACAAGGTTTTTAGTACAATGATGTATTACTTTCTTCATATAACCACAGTATTTGTACCTAACAGATTCATGGAAGAATGATGATGTATGCCAGAACACCAGATTTGATCAATCTTTAAGATTAGGTAATAATAAGACCCTTAACCTAACTTTACTCAATTATTTTGCTGTTTCCTTTTAGAATTAGTTTGATAAAAATTGTGGAATATTTTTATCTCTATTAAAATAAACTAATAACATATCTTAATCCATTTGTGCTACTACAACAAAATACCAGAGACTGGGTAATTTAGAAAAAAATAAGTTTATTTTCTCAGTCTGGAGGCTGGGCAGTTCAAGATCTAAGTGCTGTTAACTTGTGTCTGGTGAGGGCCTTCTTGCTGCCTCCTTCCATGGTGGAAGGCGAAAGGGCGAGTAGATGAACTCCCTTCACCAAGCTCTTTCATAAGGGTACCTAATCCCATTCATGAAGGGATTGGGACTAATCATGGTAATTAGCTGATCATGACCTAATTGCTACTTAAAGTCTCCACCTCTTATACTGTCACATTGGCAACACTTGAATTTTGGAGGGAACACATTCAGACCATATCCAGCAGATAAAAAAGTGAAAATAAAACACAGACAGAACATATAACAAAGCTCCCATCCCACATGAATTAGTACCATGAGAATTTATCTTATATAATTAACATAGCACTTACCTAGAATATGTGAATCTTTCAACTTATGTGTTAATTCTTGATCTCAATGCTGAGGCTTTAATCTTCAATTCATGTGACTGTTTGATTAATCCTCATGAATACTTGACCATTGTTACAAAATCAATATTTTGACTTTTTGTATCACATATGTTCTATTCCTTTCTGAATTTTCTTAACATAGCTGACAAACACAGGTACAAAGATTTATAGCTTGGGTTCTGAACTGAGCTACATTGATATGAATCTAAAAAGACATGCCATATTAAAATATGCCTGTAGTCTACAGCCAATTAAAGAAATTAGTGTTAAAAGAAGAAATCTGGATGATTCTGAGATTTAATTTATAATCTGGGAGGAGTGCAAATATGATTAATATTATAAATTGGTAGTAGAAGCATAATAAAAATAATAAAGATTCTCATGAGAACTCAAATATAATAATTATGTTTTATAGGTATCAGGCTCTTAGGGCAGAAAATGGATCAGCTTTATAATATTGACTGTCTGATGACTACAACTTCCTTTGTTTTAATAAAAAATTAGAATGCCCAAATAACAATGAAATTGTGGCATTCAAATATATTTTTCAATTATAAGCACTAAGGCACCCCAAACTCTGTGGGCACAACATTTTGTTTTACTCCAGCTTTAACAATATTGTTTTATTTTAATCACTCAAAGAATTAAATTAACCAAGTCAAGATGGATTAAAGACTTAAACATAAGACCTAAAACCATAAAAACCCTAGAAGAAAACCTAGGCAATACCATTCAGGACATAGGCATGGGCAAAGACTTCATGACTAAAACACCAAAAGCAATGGCAACAAAAGCCAACATTGACAAATGGGATCTAATCAAACTAAAAAGCTTCTGCATATCAAAAGAAGCTATCATCAGAGTGAACAGGCAACCTACAGAATAGGAGAACATTTTTGCAATCTATCCATCTGACAAAGGGCTAATATCCAGAATCTACAAGGAACTTAAACAAATTTACAGGAAAAAAACAAACAACCCCATGAAAAAGTGGGCAGAAGAGATGAATAGACACTTCTCAAAAGAAGACATTTATGCGGCCAACAAACATGAAAAAAAGCTCCTCATCACTGGTCATTAGAGAAATGTAAATCAAAACTATAATGAGGCACCATCTCACGCCAGTTAGAATGGTGATCATTAAAAAGTCAGGAAACAAAAGATGCTGGCAAGGCTGTGGAGAAATAGGAACGCTTTTACACTGTTGGTGGGAGTGTAAAATAGTTTAACCATTGTGGAAGACAGTGTGGAGATTCCTCAAGGATCTAGAACCAGAAATACTATTTGACCCAGCAATCCAATTACTGGGTACATACCCAAAGGATTATAAATCATCCTACTGTAAAGACACATGCACATGCATGTTTATTGTGGCACTGTTCACGATGGCAAACACATGGAACCAACCCAAAATCTGATCAGTGATAGACTGGATAAAGAAAATGTGGCACATATACACAAAGGAATACTATGCAGCCATAAAAAGGATGAGTTCATGTCCTTTGCAGGGACATGGGTGAATCTGGAAACCATGATTCTCAGCAAACTAACACAGGAACAGAAAACCAACACCGCATATTCTCACTTATAAGTGAGAGTTGAACAATGAGAACACATGGACACAGGGAAGGGAACATTACACACTGGGGCCTATCAGGGTGGAGGGCTAGGGGAGGGATAGCATTAGGAGAAATACCTAATGTAGACAATGGGTTGATGGGTACAGCAAACCGCCATGGCATGGGTGTACCTATATAACAAACCTGCACATCCTGCACATGTATCCTAGAACTTAAAGTATTATAATAATAATAAGCAGGGTTTAATTTGAACTGGTTAATGCATGTGTTTTAATTACTTGTGTTCCTCTAATCAAATGTTTGCTGCTTTAAAATTTTTCATATTTTAATTACCTGGTCAATGATGAATACAATATCTGAATATATTTTTGTCTGTTTTTACTTTAACATCGATAATGTCATAACTTAAAATTTTGTTTCATACTTAGTAAAATATAAGCCAAAATTAGGGAGTTAGGCTTTAAAACTAAAGCTTTAATATTAATGTTGTACAATAAGAAAAAGAGTCGATGCTAGGTATTTCTAAGTTTTATTTGGACTGTGATATAAATTAGCTTTACCATTTTAAGTGATTTTCATGTTGTATTCAGGGAAGCAATGCCATTAAATGATCAGAATAGATTTAAACACTTTCATGTTTTCAAAGTATAAACCTAGAAAAGAGCATCTCCCATTTTTCTGTATACTCATAATTGTATAAAGCCACCATTTAAGCTGTTAAAAGTATCCATGCCATTCTATAAAACAAGACAAATACATTTATCTTGAACATGCTAAATCTTGAATTATATTCTCATTTGTCTGCACACAATTTCTACACTCACACATTTTAGATAAAATGTGTTACTATTTCCTATTTATCAATGAATAAGAACATATTGGTGTGAGCAATCAGCAGAAGTAAGAATATGATGTAGTGGAGAGATTAAATTATATTTCCAAAGAACTATATGATAATTTGTTGTCTTATAAGATTCCAATTACTTTGGATGGGGTTATACATCCCTCTAGAAATTATTTTTTTGATAGAATGAACATATGGTTCTTTATTCAAACTAAACAAACACGTATAAAAGAAATTTTAAAATATATGTTTTGTTACATTTTATCTCAATGGCCATAACTTTCTTATTCTTTGGAAGAATTGGCTAAATTAAGCATGGGCTATTTGAATGATTATCTTGCAACAAGAGCTAAAAGACTGAACTGTCTTTCTGAAGCCATTGAGAAGACACTATTTCTAAGAATTTTAAAGTCTCTGGTTCAATTGGTGAAATAGTAGGAAAGTTCAGCTCTAGGGTGAAGAAGATGTTTCAAAACCTGCTAGGGGAAACTTGCAAGTCTGCATTCACATGCTCTAAGTTTGTATCAGAAATGGGATTTGGGGGTTTATTTGACTGTCCTTATCAGGTTAAATATTACTGAGACCTGATGTTAGAATTACTATTGTAATAAATAAGAAAATATAAAATAAAGCCAGAGAGAGGGAGAGAAAGAGAGAGAGAGAGAATAAGGCCAAAGGAATGTGTTGTTTTTCCCACCTCTCAAACAGTTTAGCCTTCTGAAACCTACATTTCCTGGTATTACAAAGTGAATCATACAGTGTGTAAGAAAAGAGTTCCTTCCCTGAAGCATTATGGCAAACCTGAAACAATTTCAGGTCTGACATCTCCCGCAGCTGAATCTGATGAGAAACAGATCAAAGTCAAGGTGAATGTTTCTCCTTATTTCCCCCCTGAGAGTGGAAGCTGGATTGTGTAACAATTGGTACAAAAACCTGCTACCAGCAACAGTAGAAGAGGTAATTCAAAACAGTCTAAGTTTATAAAGAAAAGCATTAACAATGTTGCCTTTTTAATTTTAGTCTTACCACTGTGCAATTTTGCTTTCCAACAAAGAAATTAGATGGCACTAGATAATTACGTGACATATGTATTCAATGTTGGGTAATTTCCATTTTACATAAGTTGTTTTTAATATAAAAATTATGTTTTAATGGATGGATATAGATTTTCCTGGAGAAAATCTTGTGACTTCGTAGGAATAGGAGAGTGAAATCAAGAAAGTAATAATTATCAGGTGTTATAAGACTTTTAAAAGGAGTTCCTACACATAAACTCTTTGTAAATGGCAAATTAAAAGTTCTTAAATTTTCGCTAGCATTAGCCCAAACTGAAGGAGCTTAGAATACAGATTTCTAGCCTTACAACTCTGAGATTCTAGGTGATTAGTTCTTGCTGGAAATCTGAATTTTAACATCACCTGAGAGGTGATTTCTGATGCAGTTGTTGCTTGGTCTCTACTTGAAGGAACACTAGATAAATGCCAATTGCATGAACAGCAGACAAGGAGACAAAAACAAAGTTATGCCACATGAAGGGCAGTGTCTGTATTCCTAGCTACTACCATGCTACTGATCTAAAATGATTCCCCTGTGTTGTTCTTCCTCTATCAGTATTTCTCATCCAACTCATTCTCTCTAAGGAAAAGCACCTTGGAAACATGATTCTTCCTAATAGAAGAAGCCAACTTACTCTGTGAGATTCATATCACAAATACATAATTTTAACCAAATTTTCTTTTATTTTTATTCAACTTTATGGAGAACTAATCATTAAAGAAATGTTGAAGGCTGTAATTCAAATATGCATTTTTTAGGTACTCTAACCAATCATAATCTTTCAGTTTTCTAAATATTTTTTTAACTTCCTGGAAAATAAGATTCCAAAAAAATTTACTTTCTAAAAATTAGTATTTGAAAATTTCATTTTAGTGCTAAATTAATGAATTACTCAGCTCCATTGCTGGTGTGGCTTTGCTACTACAATCCTGACAAAAATGTAAATGAAGGCTCTATCCCCATGTACATGTTGGAGCCAAGAAATGCTGTGTCCTCAAACTACTCTTGGTTATTTTGGCCTCAGTGTATAACTATATATGTTTCTACTTGTGGGGACACTGACCTGAATTTGAAGTTGTTGTTTTTCCCTACTTTCTCCAAGATAAGTAACCATGTAAAAGTCCTTAGGTATCATTCAGTTAGTATCTCTAAATATAACTCCCCCCACCCAATATTATATTTCTTTAACCTGGCAAGTTTGAAATAATATTATTTGCTAGTACACTAACTTAAGATGTTCAAGATATATACATTTGTATTAGGTCATCCCACCAATGCCTATTTGCATTTACTGAAAGACAAAAATAAAATTGAAAATAAATCTTTAACTATGTACATTCAAATATTGATATCAGGTTTATAAATTAAAATATTTGGCCATTTATATCTCCCATGACCTTTGTATGAGTCCGTTTCACACAGCTATAATCAACTGCCTGAGACTGGGTAATTTACAAAGAAAAGAAAGATGTTTAATTAACTCACAGTTCCACATGGCTCAGGAAACTTACAATAATGGCAGATGGCAAAGGAAAAGCCAACGCCTTCTTCACAGGTGGCAGGGGAGAGAGAGAGTGGGGGACAAGCTGCCAAACACTTTTAAACCATCAGATCTTGTGAACACTTACTATAATGAGAAGAGCATGGTAGAAACCACCCCCATGATCCAAACACCTCCCACCAGGACTCTCCCTCAACACATGGGGATTACAATTCAAAATGAGATTTGGGTGGAGACACAGAGCCGAACCATATTATTTCACCCCAGCCCCTCCCAAATCTCATGTCCTCAAATTTCAATATCAATCATGCCTTCCCAAAAGTCCCCCAAAATCTTAACTCATTTCAGAATTAGCTCAAAACTCCAAGTCCAACATCTCGTCTTTGACAAGGCAAGTCCTTTCTTCCTAGGAGCCTGTAAAATAAAATAAAAAAAATTAAAAAAAGTTAGTTACTTCCAAGATATGATAGAAGTACAGGCATTGGGTTAATTTTCCTATTCTAAATAGGAGAAATTGGCCAAAACAAAGGGGCCACAGGCCTCATGCAAGTCCAAAACCCAGCTGGGCAGTCATTAAATCTTAAAGCTCCGAGCTCTCCTTTGACACCATGTCTCAGATCCAGTGCACACTGCTGCAAGTGGTGGGCTCCCAAGGCCTTACATAGCTTCACCCTAATGACTCTGCAGGGTCCAGCCCTTACAGCTGCTTTCACAGGCTACTGTTGAGTCTGTGAAGCTTTTCCAAGCACCTAGTGCAAGCTATGTGTAGATTTACCATTCTGGGGGCTGGAGGACAGTGGCCTTATTCTCACAACTCCACTAGGCAGTGTCCCAGTAGGGACCACTGTAGGGACCACTGTGCGGGACTTCAACTCCACATTTTCCCTCTGCATTGCCCTAGTAGAGGTTCTGCATGAGGGCTCCAACCCTGCACAAACTTCTGCCTGGACATCCAGGCATTGCCATACAAATTCTGAAATCTAGGCAGAGGCTCCCAAAGCTCAATTTTTGTCTTCTGTGTACCCACAGGTCTAACACTACATGAAAGCCACCAAGGATGGGTCTTGCACCCTCTGAAGCAATGGCTCAAGCTGTACCTTGGCCCCTTTTAGCCACAGCTGGAGCTGACGCAGCTGGGACACAAGGCACCATGTCCTGAAGCTGCACAGAACAGCAGGGCCCTGGAGCTGGTGCAAAAACCATTTTTCTCTCCTAGACTTCTGGACTTGTGATGGGAGAGGCTGCTATGAAGGTATCTGAGATGCCCTGGAGACATTTTTCCCATTGTCATGGCTATTAAAATTTGGCTCCTTATTACAAATGCAAATTTTTGCAGCTGGCTTGATTTTCTCCCCAGAAAATTTTTGTTTGTTTTTCTTTTATTACCATAAGGTCAGGCTGCAAATTTTCTAAACTTTTGTGCTCTGCTTCCCTTTTAAATAAAAGTTCCAGTTTCAGATAATCTCTTTGTAAATGCATATGACTAAATGTTTTCAGAATCAGCCAGGTAACCTCTTAAATGCTTTGCTGCTTAGAAATTTCTTCTGCCAGATACCTTAAATCATCTCTCTCAAGTTCGAATTTCCACAGATCTCTTGAGCAGCGGCAAAATACTGCCATTCTTTTTTCTAAAGCATAGCATGAGTGACCTTTACTCCAGTTCCAAACAAGTTCCTCATCTCCATCTGAGACCACCTTTGCCTGGACTTTATTGTCGATATCACTATCAGCATTTTGATCAAAACCATTCAACAAGTCTCTAGGAAGTTCCAAACTTTTCCACATCTTCCCATCTTCTTCTGAGCCCTTCAAACTGTTTCAACCTCTGCCCATTATAAAGCTTCTTCCACATTGTCAGGCAGTTCCCCACACCTGGTACCGATTTTCTGCATTAGTCCATTTCCACACTGCTATAAAGAACTGCATGAGACTGAGCAATTCACAAAGAAAGAACAAAGGTTTAATTGACTCACAGTTCTGCATGGCTCAGGAAACTTACAATCAAGACAGAAACTGAAGGAGAAGCAAGCAACTTCTTAACAAGGTGGCAGGAGAAATATATATAGAGAAAGCACAAAGGGGGAAATAGCCAAACACTTGTAAACCGTCAGATCTTGTGACAGCTCACTCACTATCATGAGGACAGCATGAGAAAAACTGCCCTCATGATACACTCACCTCCCACCACGTCCTTCCCTCAACATGTGAAGATTACAATTCTAGATGAGATTTGGGTAAGGACCCAGAGCCAAACCATATCAATCTTCAAATAATATCATAGATTTATTGTCCAATTGTATACTTAGAAATAACCTTGACATTGTCTATAATATATAATCTGTTACAGTAAGTAATTTTGAATTAAAATAGTAGAATGCATTCTGTTACAGGAAATAGAAACCTAGGAATGAATTATTTTACTATTGCCAAAGTATGCACAATATGTAAGTAGTAGAAATTGTAGATGATTTAAAGTGTGTTGTTTGTGTGTGTGTTTTCTTCTGATAAAGTGGATCTTTACATGATAAATTAGTAATTTATTATAAAATGTTAGATCTCACATGATAAAAATAAAACATCATGTATGTTTTAGGTTAAGTATTTCTTTTGTCTGAGTTAGATTTTTGCAGTAAAGTTGCTGTGATGAAGCCTGATGCAATTGCAATACTAAAGTCTAAAAAAATTAGAAGATTTACAGTAAGATTTTATAAAGTTGTTCATAGCCATTTAATGGCATAAGACATTTTTAAACATCTTCTAAGGGATGACAAACATTCCAGAGGATGACCATTTAGTTCTATTTTTGCATATTTTAAAGAAATATTAGACACATCTTTACACTTGATATTGTATTGGAAGGGAATCAGATACAATGAAACATATAACCTAAAAGATTCTCATTAATCTAGGAAAAAACAATGGAGATGATTGAATGAAAATAATTCATTCAATGGTATGTTTAGGAAAATAGCCTGTTGCATGGCAAGAGAGATGCCACCTTGAAGTAAAACTGCCATGAGGACAAATGTTTGACTCTCATGTACAAAGGTGTTTTGCAATAGGCCTTAAAACAATGCCTCTAACATGGATAATTTATCATGAATGTGGTTGTGTAACCTCCCCAGTGGTCATGAGTCTTGGCAAGAAAGTCTGAAGACATGGCCAGCTGCACCTGTTTTACCCTGAAAGTTTCCTTTATAAAAAACATGTTTTGGAGTGTAGATGTGGGAATCCATTATCTTGTGGCCACTCAAGACATTACTTCTGTTTTTAAGTCCCCTTTGATTTTTTTTTTTTTTTTTCCTGAGAAACTGGATTCATCAGCCTCTTTCTTTGGCCTCTCTTGTCCTTCAGCCTTTGGGGATGGGTTTGCATTTATTTGCTCACCATGAAACAGGATGCATGTGTGTTCTTTGTAACTATTTACCTATTTGTGTGTGTGTGTGCTTCTTTTTTAAGAAAATGAGTTTATATTTCAGGAAACTAAAGATGTTATTCACTTTATAAATTGTAAATAGAAACAGATTTTTTTAATGACACGTTTATTTTCAGAATTATTTGTATTGATATTTATTATGTATGAGAACTCAGAGAAAGACAACATATGGTTTTTAATACATTGTTAGAATACATTAAATTAAATTTAACAGAGTTCATTCGAGCAAAAAATGAATCATGAATAAAGCAGTACTCAAAACTAAAAGAGGTTCAGAGAGCTAAATGCAGCAAATTGGCAGTGGGTTTTTATAGACAGAACCAGGTAATAAAGCAAAGAAATAGCTTGATTGGTTACACATAGGCAATTTTCTTATTTGGACCTGGGCTGATCAGTTGCCTGCTGATGATTGTTTGGGACTCAGAAATCTGTTACAAAGTATACAAAATTAGGTTTTAGTTTGTTTACATACTGGGTTATGTTCCAGATTGTTACGTGGAAACCCAAAGTACGGAGGCAGCCTCACACTTACGTCTTCCTGTTTTTTGTTTGTTTTTGTTTTTGTTTTCAGATGGAGTCTTGCTCTGTCCCAGGCTGGAGTGCAGTGGCACGATCTTGGCTCACTGCAAGCTCCACCTCCCGTTTTCACGCCATTCTCCTGCCTCAGCCTCCTGAGTAGCTGGGACTACAGGCGCCCACCACCACACCTGGCTAATTTTTTGTATTTTTAGTAGAGACAGGGTTTCACCTTGTTAGCCAGGATGGTCTTGATCTCCTAACCTCGTGATACACCCACCTAGGCCTCTCAAATTGCTGGGATTATAGTCATCAGCCACCGCACCCGGCCTGTTTGTTTAACGTAACAGTACCTTAAATTACATGTTGTTTCCTTACATATATTAATTAGCAATTTCAAAAACAATTGAAGTTATGACAGACTTTATCTTAATGTTTTTGGTAAGATGAAATATTGATTTTATAAGAATTTCCTTTTTAATTGGCTCGGCACATTTTAAATAAATCATATTATAGCATAAGATAATCAATTGATGATGTGATTAATATACAAGCAGTTTTAACTTTATTGAGAAATAAAAATCACTGTAAATATGTTTTCTTAATGTAGGTCAAATTAAATATTTTTTGAATATTATATTGTTAATAAGAGAACTTTTAAGGTGTTGAGAAAGAAAGTAGAAAAATACAATGTAAAGGATAAGATGTAATACAAGAGAATCGGAATTATATTAACTCAATTTGAATGTCACTAAGAGTTTACAAATCACTTTCAAAATGAGCTGTTCATTTTGCTAAATGTTATATATCAAGAAAAAAATACTAGAATGACAAGGCAATTAAAAAATTAAATAAAATCTTTGAAATAAATATTTTCTTAACTTTGTATTTAATATAATTTCACAGTCAGGCTATAGACCTATAAATGAAGCCCCTAATTTAAAATAATCTATAGTTCTAACAATATATACATATATAATAAACTTTGAAAAACCATAGATTTTGTTATATATAAATGTATATATAATATATAGATGTATATATAATATATAAATGTATATATAAATGTATATATAAATATGTATTAATGTATATATAAATATATATTAATATATATAAATATGTATTAATGCATATATATAAATGTATATATAAATATATATTAATGTAGATATAAATATATATTAATGTAGATATAAATATATATTAATGTATATATATTTAATGGAATGAAGTTATGCTTGATTTAATAGGCCTAAATAATTACATATTTTGTATACTGATGTTTTAAAATTAAGTTGACATATTCAGATCAAATAAATATTCCAAAGCCTCTAAGTAGGCACAAATTTTCGTCTAATGCCAATGAAAGTGTAAACTATTTAATCATATTTTCTGTTACTCATTTAATTTTTAGTCAGTTATTTACAATTTTTTTAACAATATTCACAATAAGACAAAACGTCAATAGTCTTCATTATAAAGACTTTGCTACATGCTTACTTGGCTAAGATAAACTATACTTCTCAGAATTTCCTTTTATTTGCATATTTCCATACACGTGGGCTACAAGATTTTCCCGAAGAGGCGGAGGCACAAGAGACACTGCAACCATTTTGTACAACTCAATGGTTGCTGATCTGCTGAGTCAACTCATTCAAATAAAGCAGCAGCTGTACCTTTATTTTCTTTCTTACTCCTGGATTTCCTTCAGTTTCTGTGACTCATGGGACGTATGTGTGTGCTCAATTCCATCTGAAAGAGCATAGGATCCTGCAGGATATCTTAATCACCAAGATCAGAGAGCGATCTTAATTGCATATGACAAACTTGTTATAAGAATGAATGGTGATTATGTGTTCTGACAAACACACAATTGTTTATTAAGCATTTAGTACATGCCAATCTGCTAGACATTTTACTTGTTACTCAGAAGTAAATATTCAAAAATGAAAATACCCCAAATTAAGATATATATATTTAAGAGATATAAATAATTGAGACATTCATTTCCTCTCCAAATTTGCAGATAACTACCAATCCTCAATGGCTTCATCTTCATAATAAAAGATGTTAAAATATATATAAGATTATTTACAACCTTAAATTTGGGAGAGTTAATGAAAAGGTAATATGAATTACCATTTCTATCTTATTTTTAATAACTTTATAATAGATATTCAACAAATGTCCTATATTGACCTAAATTTAGATTCCTGTATTTAGCAGAGTGTTAAATTAAACATTCATTTAAAGCAAAGCATCCTGACATTTTAGCCCTAGATTTTTCTTTTTCTTTTGAATATATTTGCAATAAAGTGATATACTTTAAATATGCATATATGAAATATACATATATAATATAAAACTTTTGTTTTTTAGCATAAGTGTTTGCAATGATGGAAGTATATATATATATATATATACACACATATATACTTGTACATATCTATGTACATACATACATGCATTTATGTTTAGTTATTTAAATGATTATAAAATATTATATTATCCCAGAAAAACACATAAGGGCTGTTTCTTCTACATCTCAGTGCTAAGAGATATTACCACTAATTTTAAATTTTATCAGTCATAAAGATTTATACTTTTAATCTTAAATTTTTTCACTGCAGAATAACTGTTATTGTTTTTTATACCTATAATATTTGTAATAATAGCTTGTTTACTTATGAATAGATGTTGAACTTTCAGAGGTATTTTCTAGAAATATTACACACATTTCAAAATTTAATCTTTCCATAAGTGAGTCACTACTGCATTCCTGAAATATGACTTCATGGGACATACCACATTATGTAAGATACACTTCTGTATTTCACTGCCAAATATTATTCTAATTATTTTAAATTTTTTTAAACTTTCAAGTTCAGGGATATAAGTTCAGGTTTATTACACAGATAAACTTGTGTCATGGGGACTTGCTGTACAGAGTATTAAGCCTAGGACTTATTACTTTTCTTCATCCTCTCTCTCCTCCCACCCTCTACCCTCTGAAGGCCCCAGTGTGTGTTGTTTCCCTCTGTGTCTATGTGTTCTCATCGTTTAGCTCCCTAATCTTGTTGATAATTGAAACTGCATGTGAATTACCTTTTTTAGTATGCCGTTTATCAGATTTTATTGTTTCATAAAAAATAGTCAACCTTCCTTTTTTTATGTTTAAAACAATATTTGTAATTACTAATGATCACACTTGCTAAAATTGTTTGGTTCAAATGTTTGTAATAATGGGACTAGTTGCAATCTCGTTTTAATGAGCAAGGCAATGTAATATCCAAAACACACCCAATGGTACTTCTTAAATTTAGCTCAGGAGATTTCTATCAAGATTCAGATGGCGATAAAATAAGTATAGAAATCTGTTCACAAACATTAATAAATATCTGAAAGTTGATTGCAAAACAAAATGAAAACCCTAACGTAAGCACATATTTTATCAAATGGTTCCATCATTTCATTGAGAATAAAAACATTGTTCTTTCTTTCAAAGTTTACATAATGTTCGAATAATTCATGTATCCTATGTAAATTTATAATATTTGAGACGTATGTAATATTAGGTTAAATTCAACACATTTTTATTCTGTAGGGGTATGACACTAAATTTTTGCTTATAGAATAATTTCCAGTGAGGAATAATTATTTTCTGTTCTACCAAAATTCTATCAATATTTTAAACAATCTTGCCATCAGTTTATTTTAAAGTTCATATAGCTCTCAGACATGAATTAATATGATGCTGATATCAGACATGATGCTAGATTATTATTTATCTTTTCAATGTCTTTTACCATACTAAAAGCGTAATGCATTATTTTAAATTTGCTATATATGTTTTGTCAGAAAATAATGAATGTTTCTAAGTTTTCAGATTTGTTCACATACATTTATAGCATTCTCTTAAAATTTTAATGTGTCTATATTGTGCGTATAACAATATTTTTTCTCCCTGATTTCCTTTGCCGAACTATAAGAATTTTAAAGAAACTTTTAAATAAAAACCTTCTAGATTTATCAATTCTACCAGTTTTTGCTTTACATTTTACTAATTTCTATACCATATTTAATACTACAATATTTCTAATTTGTTGTTTTCTCTTTACTACTTTATGTTTTTAATTATCACAGTCTATCTTTCGGGATTACATTATTTCAATTAGAGTGTAAGAACTTCTCAAGGTACACTTTTGTTTTTCCATTACCAAAAATTGTGTTAGTTTTGTCATAATTATTATTTTCAGTGTGTTATGAAAATTTCTCTCCATTGTTTTATTTTCATTTAAATAGCCAATTATCCTTTAAGGAGACTGAGATAATGATTTAGAATTGTATACATATAGGTAGTATTTTCCTTGCTCTTGATTCATTTACGCGGATCCATATTTCTATACAGTATCATTTTCTTTTTGTCTGAAGGATTTCTTGTGACATTTATTGCGTGACAAGTCTTCTGGTAATGAATTATTTCCTCTTTTACATATCTAATACTGCCTTTGTTTCATGTTTGTTGAACAGTTTTTTGATATAGAAGTCTATACTGATAGTTTACTTTTCCATTCGGTAACTTAAAAGTTTTATTCCACCACCTTCTGTCTGATGTTATTTCTCAGAAATCTGCTGTGATCCAGTTCTATGTATATCAGTCTTTTTTTCTGAATTTAAAAAATTTCTCTTTATCACTACCTTGCACAATTTCATTTTAATGTGCCTTTACATTCATTTTTTAAAATATTTTATTGCAATTGGGGTTTTTGTTGAAGCATTTGAAACTTTCTTTGTAGTTTTCATCAAGTTTGGAATGTTTTCTGTCATGCTTTTTTTTTTCCTTTTTCACCTCTCTTTTTTCTTTCTTTAGGAACTCTAATTTTATTTATTGTGGGCCACTTGAAGTTATATCACTGACATTTTCTTTATTTGTTAAAAATTATATTTCCCATATTTTATTTTGAATAATTTCTATTGATATTTTGAGGGTAATTATTTTTTATCTGCAATTTCTAAACTGTTGTTAATTTTATTTTCTGTATTATAGTTTTCATCTCTAAAAGTTTTTCATCTCTAAAAATTTTTGATTTTTTAATGTTTTCCAGATTGCTAGATTTAGGCATTTGCAATACAGTTATAACAACAGTTTTAATTGTCTGCTAATTCTAACAGTTCTGTCATTTCTGGATAATTTTGATTGATTGATACACCTGACCATTATGAAACAGAAAATATTTTTCTGTTTCTTTGGGTTTTTCTGTTTTTATTTCTTTGTATTTTTCTCCCATAAACATCCTATGGTTCTTTGTAGGATAACATTTTGTGAATTTTTCCTTGTTTATGTTAGATCATTTTTATTTCTATAAATATTCTTGAAATTGGAATATGATTAACTTTAAAACAATTTTATTTTGGGAGGCTTTTATTTTAAGGTCTGTTCAATGAGTACTCTCTGTTGTCAAGCTAGGATTAATATTCACCACTACCGAGGTAAGATTCTCTATGATTTTACCCAAGACCCAGTGCCTGTTGACTTTTTCCATCTGGATGGTGATATTCTTAGCTCTGTGTGCACCTGAGCACTGTTACTTGTAATTCATTGAGTTTGCTCTTCTGTAGGCCTTAGATAGTTTCCTCAAATGCATAAGCAGGTCATTACACAGATGAATACTCAAGGATACTCTCCTCTCTGGTCTCTATTCCACAGACTCAAGTCACCTTGATTTTCTGTGAGTTCATGACCCCAGGAAAAGTAATCTTATGTGATATGCTATGCTGGGTCACAAAAGACAATTCAGCTCCTTTCTGGATCTCTTTATTTTCTCGTGGATCAACTGCAGAATCCACATTGTGAGAGAGCCTAGGAAGCCATATGGGGAGGCTACATGTATGTATTTTCACTGGTAGCCCCAGCTGTGTTCCCAGCTCAACCAACAGTCATGTGAGAGAATGAACCTTCACTGGAGTCCAGCCCTTAGTCATTGAGTCCTCTTTGGCCTTTGAGTGAATAGGCTACAATCACTCTCTCTACAACTAAAAATTGTATTTTGAAGGAACATTTACATACAGTTAAATGATATCAAATCCAAACACATTATACCTAATTCCAACATTTGTACAAGAATAAATTATATATTTTAGAAATGTTTGACTCTTATGAGATATGGAGCACCCATGGAATCCATACTTGGCCATTCTTAAAATGTCTATATTGGAGTGTGGCAGAACTCTTTAAACAGATTTTTACAACTGCTCCTGCCCTTTCTAGTGTTCAGTTTTTCAGCTCCAAATAGGCACCATTTGTGCTTTTGCCCCAACAATATTCCTTTGTATGAATGAACATTAAAGAAAGAGTTGAAATCTGTGACAAGTATGACTTGACAGCAGGGTTAGTATAGTAAAATAAAATTAAGAAGTATTGCCAATAAAAATAATGACAGAAGAGTCAAACAAGGAATTCTTACTTAAGCAGCTACCTGGGTTTCTCAAATACTGGGACTGGATATGATTTCAGAGTGAAAATAACTTGTACTGGCAGAAAATATTCCATGGATCTTTTGTTTTTCTATTTATTTTTTCTTGCAAAAAAAAGTCATTGATAGCCTCTTGTAGTGGACTATCTTTTCAAAGATGTATAGCAAAGTGCCTGGAAAGATAGAAATAATGTCTCCCTTCAAAAGAAAAAAAAAATGACATGTCTGCTTACTTTCTATTATAAAGCATTTCGTTTCCCTAAGTTCATTGGAACCCATTCTGTGTGTAGTCATAAACGTAGGCCCATTCACACTATTACCCTTGTGGAAGTTGGGACAAAGAGAATTGATATGATTATTCTGATTCTCATATGCCTGACTTACTGTGAACAGTGCAGTCCTCTTCTCAGATCCAGGAGCTTTGCGTCTTCTGCTATCTTCTATGAAACTGTGGCAACTTATGTTGACTTGGAAATACAATGGAATCTCAGAAACTTCGTCATTCTTGACAATTAGTGGTCCAGGATGAGATGAAAACCTGACAAATGTGATACTTTTACGTGTTGCTATTAGAATGGTCTAATACTGAAGTTTTTAAAAAAAATCCTTAGAAATTTACATTGCAGGAATTTATTGAACTGTATTTTAAAATATTGAGAGGGCACACTTTTCAGATTTCTATTTTCTCTGAATTTTATAATCTTTGAAAATGTCTACTAAAACCTCATTAAATGCATGTTTATCTAAGTAGCACTGAATTTAAAATTTTTAAAAATAACCCTCTTGACTGATAATTCATTGTCTAGGCAAACACGATTATTATCTATCATTCTAATTTGGTTTTCATCAATATTATTTTTGTTTCTTTGGGGTTTTAATTATGTTTCCAATCCATTCCATCTTATTTAAAATTTACTTTACATCAATGTTTGTATACCATTTAAAATTGCACAATTTAAAACATCTGTTTCAATTAGGCTGCCTCTTATTACCATATTTGCTGCAGCTGTTTCTATCATTGACTGACACTAGAAGTTTATTTGGCTTAATTTTCCAATTTTTTTTGTATTTTAGGATGAAATGCATTTTTAAACATTTAAATTAGGGCAAACATTTTCCCATTATTTTCTTTGTATCTTTGTTAGTTTATTCTTTGCTTGAAAGGAAGAAGTAGCGTTGAGACAAGTTTATAAGGAAACACTAATTATGAGTGGAGACATATGGAAAGGGTTTTTATATGCTCAGTTGAAGGCAGAGGACTTGGCTGTGTCTTCCGGCACTGGACAATGTCACTACTGTCAGGAATCTGAAAGCAGAGCAATTGACGTGGGAAGCCGAAAAAATTGAAGCTATGTTCTTCCTCATTAGACAATACTCACTGCCCCATGCCTTCCCCACGTCTTTTCAAAAAGTTTTATTTTCTATATGCTTCTTTAGAAATACTTCAGAAAGACCTAGACGCAGACGTTGTCGTATAAGCTATAGATTTTTTTTTACTTTGAATAATTGTGTCACTTTAGACCTAAAGGAGAAGCAAATGAATCAATGTGTTATTCACAGACTTCTGAATATTCTGGTAGTTGGTTACATTACTCACATCTTTCCAAACCATAAAAAGGATTTTGGGATTTTTAGCCCTTTGTTGCTTGTATCTATTGAATATATTATGACATGTTTTTATCTATCTATCTATCTATCTATCTATCTATCTATCTATCTACCATCTATCTACTTAGTGTCTTGTTATTGAACCATTACTTAGGCCACATAAAATAAAAACATTTGGAATAAGTGAGACATTTAGTAGTTTTTTCATATTTGTAACTTTGTACTAGAAATATCCACAATAAGAAAATGTGTGTGTGTCACTTAAATGATGTTGCTTAATAGGCTAGAGAACTTTAAATCAATTTTACATCTAATATAGTTAAGCTCTTCACACGAATACTAAGTGAATTTTTATGCTCTCCACTTTGTGAAGGAAAAAGGCTGAAATTCAGAAAATTTTACATGATCTATATTCCCAAAGTCACATACATACTAAATGATGGAAGCCAAACAGGAACCTTGGTCTTTAGACTTAAAACATAGCTTCCTTCCCTTTCATGTGCAAGTAATAAATATATCACATGTCTATTTTTGTGTAATTCACTTTATGTTTCTAATTCTAGCTCAATCAATATGCATTTTTAGTTGGTATAAGCATACAATGACATAGAACAAATAAGCCCCAATTTTGAATAGCAGAATAGGGTGACTATAGTCGTAACATTGTATAGTTGTTTTCCAAGTAGTTAGAAGAGAGGACTTGAAATGTTACCAACACATAGAAATGAAAAATACTCAAGGTCATGGTTACCCCAAATGACTTGACTTGATCATTACGTATTCTGTGCATATAACAAATACCACGTGTAACTGGTAAATATATAAAATATTTTGTATCAGTAAAAAAACTGTATTTGTCAACAGGCAAATAATTTTTACTCTCTAGTGTTCATTTTTTTATTCAGATACAAAAAAAGTTTGGATCAATGATTCTCTAGATTTCCTCCAGTTCTAACTTCCTAGTTGATACATTATTTTATATAACCAAATTTTCTTATGCAAAGACTCAGAATTTAATATTATATTAAGTAGATTATTGACACATACTGATATGCATGTGAATATTAATATATCATGTTAAATATAACTTATACCCTGTACATGTGTGTTATTTCTCATACAATTGCAGAAAATAAATTTTAATCTTTCTACAACAGTCCAAATTAGTCAAATTATTTTTTATATGTTAGATAAATGACCTCTTCACCCCATTTTCTTTTATTCAAACAATACTAACTTCGGGAAGAGTGAAATACTTAACTATAATTTAAGAAATTTCCGAATATAGTGGTAAATATTTCCTTATGTGGTCATTTTAAACTGATCTAGGAAGTTTTAACCCTTTTAATAATGGATATTTTATGACCTACTATAAAATTGTTCTGTCTAGTTACTGTATAGATTTTGCTAGAGAATATTGTGGATACAGCAACTGACTCTTGATGGTAAACATTTTGTTTGCTATTGCCTTTTTCCCTCATCCTTAAAAATTGTCAGACTTTTCTTGGCCATGATAATAATGTTGTTAATAAAGTAAAAACCTAAGTAAAGAGTTTTAATAGATGAGTTATACATGATAGGGATGAGTATATAAAAGACTCTCTGGATTCTTTTGATTTGGTCAATTAACAAAAATAAGGACATTTATGTTTGATATGTGTACCCTTTTATCTATCTTAATAGGAGTCTTTTTAGATATGTGACAATTGTTTCCATTTAGGTAGTTTATAATTGCCATAAAAACATTTTTGAGGTTTACATTTATGAAATATAAAATAAAAAAACTTCTTATTCAAGTAAGAAAGGAAATAAAGGAAATTAATCATAGTAAGATGTTGAAAAGATGCTTGAAAAATTTTATATGAATAGCTACACTAATTGCTCGGGCCATTCCTTGCTCACATAGCTATTTATCAAAGACAGAATGATAAATATAAGCTATGGTTTATAACATCCTTTTGAAAATATTAAAAGAAATAATTCATATTGTGCATAGATGACTAAATGCAAGAGTACTGCATGGTGTGTTCAGAGATTTTTTTTCTTTATGAATTGGGTAAGATTTTACTGAACTAAGTATGCACAATATGTTTCGATGAATTACTGAAATGATTAAGTTTTAGGAGACTTTTAAACTGTGAAAATCCTGCTAAACCATCAGAATAAATTGAGTTAAGGAGTTTTAGTGTAAGTTTTAATGTGTAATTCACAAAACTATGGAATTTACGCTCATGAGCTTGTAATTCTATGGAAGGAAAAACGAGTGCTAGTAAACATCCGAATATCTTCTCTTTATTGTATGAACTCTGCACTTCTAAATTTGTTGATTCTATCAGCATGAAGTCTATTAAGCCGTTTTAATCTATTCTATACCTGATACTGTGAGTAGCATGCATCTAAGTGTCCTTGAAACAAAATATTTGCATAGAAAGAAAAACTACTGCCCTTTTACTTCTGGTCAATTTTTATCTTATTTTAACCAACAAAACATCATAGTTTGTTGCTCAGATGGTCTCTAATAAGATGAATATTAGCAAGACTATGTTTCTAGAATTGATGAAAATTGTTTCTAGATATGATGAAAAAAACACATTGAGAAAAATAACGTCAAATATTCAGAGAAGTCCCCACTATTTCTAAATTTGTTCTTGGACAAATTACTTGCAATATTACGTCTTTGCAAGTAGAGGTAGATAATTTCCTTAACTGATGTCATAGAAATTCTTATCTTCACTCTCAGTAAATGGTATGGTTACAAATTAAGTAATAAATAGGGGCAATATTTTTAATTTTTCTTCCATTTATTAGAGAAAGGACCAGAATTTTTTTTCTGTAAATGGTTAGATAGCAAAGAATTTCAGCTATCTGAGCCATACAGTCTCTACAGAAACTACTCAACACTTAATCTTGTAGCACCAAGGCAGTCTTAGGCAGTGCCTAAAATGAGTGGGTGTGGCTGAATTCCAATAAAACTTTATTTACATGAACAGGTGATTGGTCATATTTGTCCCAGAGACAGTTGCTTGCTAAGCTAAGTCAAATATAAAATAAAATTTTCAAACATGCCTAAAGCATGGATACGCCAGGGATATGCAATCCCTGCAGACTACTCTGGATGATGTACTTTTAATTAAACCATTTTAGCAAAAACTACTTGGAGAAACGCTGGAGTTGTCACATGTTTGGACACAGTGAACAGGAAGGCTTGTGGCTACAGTTCCCAGAACAATTGGGAGTATCTAAGAGGGTATAACCTGCCTTGTTTCCATGCGGATTATAATTATAAGGGACATTCTTCAATCCCTAATGAGATCCTACTGTGTTTTGGCAATGTCAGTCAGCAACAGAGCACTTTCCTAAGGATCTGAGGGCCCAGGATGATTGCCCTTCCAGTGGGGAGCATGTTCACAAATGTTGTGTTCTATTTAGTCCTGGGTGTATGTTAACATCTATCCACCTTTTATAGTGGATCATAAATGTCTTCAGGATCTGCATGCCCCGTTTATCTATCTCAATACTGACACCTTTGGTATCTGGATCAAATAGCCTTTCTGTAACTCTCTATTGTGAGGGGGGCTTGATCTGTTTAATTGGTTCAGTTATGGTCTGCAGATACACAGTTGGCTAAATACAAGGTATGAGAAGAATCAAACTACTTGTACTGTAAGTGTGTTTCTTTCCACTGTTAAATCATCAATTAAAATTCATCAAATAGTGTATTTAATATTATATATTGATTAAATTGCAGGTTATTTTGCGTGTTATTTAATGAGACTTTTCTCATCATGCAAACAAAGACTGTAAGGATGATTAGAAGACTTGGTTTAAGGCTCTGATAAACCACCTCCTGAAACACTTATTTAAATAGCTCAATAGTAGCTGATCTCATTTAATACCTATTTTTGGAAGACTGATATGTCTGTACTATGAAACTTCAAAGTAGATTTGGAAGAAAGAATAATGGTTTATTTGTCTTTATCTCATCCGGTAAATGTCATTATCTCAGTGCTATTTGGGGATAGAAGTATGTTTCAATAGCCCAAAATCAGACTTATTATCAATATATAGAGAATTTATCAATGTCATTTTTTTCTATTTCAATGTATTTTATAATACGAAACAATAAAAATAGTGGGCACTTAAAGCAGTCATTGACAATAATACTTAGGATTATGCTGTGGTATAAGGTAGCATTTGAAATCAGATGGGTGGTGTAAGCACTACTGAATTATCCTCTTTGGTTAATTGTTTACTATTACCTTGGCCAGGCCATTTATTTGACATATAGTCAAATATGCTTCTGAGATTGTATAATTATATCTTATTGTATGAATTAGCATTCAGAAGCTAAGGCTATCCATGCATTTAAATAGGGTTTGCATATGTACTTTACTCAGGCATATGTTTATTTATTCATTTCCTCCCCGTTTAATTTACACAGACTTTTAGCCCCTTTTGACTGTTAAAAACTATCGTTTACAGCTCACTGATACTAAATTCCTTTAGTATGTTAAAGGAAAATATCCATAGCTTTACTTTTCTTGGGAAGTTCAAACGAAAGGTCTGTATATAATACGTGATCAATATATTATATTAACATGATTAAAATTACAATTTATCTGCATAACTAAAAAGATAAAAGGAGAAGAAATTAATAGTACTGATTACCCACTGGGTACCAAACACTATGAAACTCACATATTTCTATGCATTAGGTTTCATTCAATCTATTTTCCTAATACAGAACCTCCCAAATGGACACAATATTCCCCAAAGAAACCTCAAGCTGGACAATCCCTAAGATTTTTGTTGCATTGGTTAAGAGAAAAACAGGAAAGAAACTAAGAAGTCTGAGCAAAAACACTTAAGAAAACAGACATGCCTGGTGTACCTTCCACTCTCAGTCTTGTGTTCCACAATGAAACCTTCCAGGTTTGGGATAACCACACACTGAAAGCTTTTATTTTTATGTTAACATAACATTAAGCCTTCTTTGATCCGTATATTCTTATTGTTTATCTAGAGAAAGTAAATGGTTTCAATCATTCCGTTTGCTCATATGTTGATATGACCTTTTACCAGCCACTTGTTTTACTTCAAATGATCGACCTAATTCTGTTTTCTTTATTTTTTTTACTTTTGTTTTTCACTTTTTCATTTCTTTTATATTCAAGCAATACATATGCAGGTTTGTTACATGGACATATTGTGCAAGGTTGAGGTTTAGGTTTCTAGTGAACCCATCACCCAAATAGTGAACATAGTTCCCAATAGGTAGTATTTCATTCTTTAACCCCTTCCCACCTCCCCGTTTTTGGAGTCCCCAGTGTGTATTATTTCCGTCTTTATGTCAATGTGCTTTTCAGTTATAATCTCTGTAGATCACAGCTTTACTCTCACCACCCCCTCAACAACAACAACAACAACAACAAAATAAAAAATGATGTTCTTCTCCAGCATCCAAATCTGATTCCAGAAAATTTCCTTTTTTTCCCATACTGAGATGTTCACTTGGAAGTAGAGAAAGAAAAATGGAAATTTGTGAATTCAGAAATAAACTCCACTAGTTTAATTTCTTTTTTGTCTCAATTAGTAATCTACATTTTGCAACCGTGAACACAGTTGCCTTATTTTCTCTCAATAAAGAGAGAACGTATTTTTATCAGCCTACCTCTGATGAAAGAATTTTATTTCTCCAAAAAAATTAGGAAATCTGTTCCCGAGCATTGCTTATATACCAGACATTGTACTAGATGCATTAGATGAACATGCCTAAGCGATGCCAATCTTTTAATGCCAAGAGTAACCCTGGAAAAAATGGTTTTGCCTAACATGTAAAATTTGTATTATTTTCCCCTTTAAGAATTATAATCTCCCTTGTAATATAATTAAATATTTTACCTCCTTCTGCATCCAGTCATAAAGATGTACTATAAATTGGTACCTTCTTAGCACACTCTGAAACACTTACGAAACAGGGAACTGTAGTAACACCTGTATATTCTTTTAGAGCTCCACTAATTGCACTTTCTTAATTATCTCACGGCCTAAATTAGTCAAATACTATATTCTCATTTTACTCTTAAAGAAAATTAATTTCAAAATGCCTGAGTGGCTTTCTGATGTGATTCGTATTTTGTGACAGACTGAAAATCGTAAGATTTGTTTTGATCCAAAGTTCCATGTCCTTTTCTGAATTTAATTTTCTTCATTTTAAAGGTTTAAATTTCCAAGAAGATGACCCAACTAAACCACTTACTTTTCTCTAAAACTACAGGATTCTACTCTACTTAAGATAATTTTTGGGCCATTATGATTCCAAATTAACCTGCCGCATAGCCTAGGGAATAACTGACGGAACTAAGAGTAGGAGGAGGCAGGGCAAGATGGCAAATAGAAAGCTGCACCCATCATCCTCCTGCGAGGACATCAAGTTAACAAGTATCCGCATAGAAAAAAAAAAAAATACCTTAATAAGAACGAAAAATCAGGTGAGCACTCACAGGATCTGGTTGTGTCATGGGATCCTTGGGGTATCTCTTCACCAGCTGGAAACTTCTGTGGCCGGCTGTACCTTGTACCTGAATATTGCTCACACCTGCTGGGCTTGTTCCTCCCACTTGGCCTGGCAGGCTGCTCTCAGCTTGTGCTACTGGCCTGGATCCTGCACCTGAGAAGGATGAGCTAGGCGTGGTGCAGTGAGGGTGAAAAAATAAAGATACATATTTACTAAAAAAACAAATATACAGAAGATTTAATAGACTATGCAGGTAAATTTTTAAAATTTATCAAGTCATTTATAAGTCTGATATTTTAAAAATCCACATTAAATTAAAATTCACTTTTATAAAACAGTAATGATCAATAAGAAAATGTAGTTTTAAATTAATAACTTTTTAGATTTTAACAAATATAAGTTCATAGGAAAAAGCTAACACAAATTGTGCAGTTTTTATTGAAGAATATTTACAAAATGTTGGAACACATTGAAAAATACCTAGAGACATATGCTAGCTTGTGGATATGAATATTCAACATTGTGGATATGAAATTACAATTCCAAATCAATCTACAAATGTTTTAATGGCATTCAAATACTATATTACTAGAAAAACTGATTCTACTATCTATATAAAGCCTTACTCTTTTCTCAGAACAGTGGATATTTTTGTCCAGTTTCATATTTGTTTTGGGTGCTGGCCTTTGCATTATTGAAAATTTGGATATTTGGCAGTATCCCTTGTCTCTCCCCACCAGTCAACCTTCATGGCAAACAATCATGTCTCCAGACATTCCCAAATGTCCCACTGGCAGCAAAATGGCCCCAATTGAGAATCATTGATACAGAGAATGAAAGAATGGAAATAGCCAAGACTTGAAGAAAAATAGTGGGAGGCCTTGCTCTGTTCAATTACAGGTTATAATGCCAAGTTTTGGTGATTAAAACTTTAAGTATTATCTCTACAGTAATAGGAAGAATTTTTCATTACTCATGAAGTAAGTAGTTATTCCTATGAGAAACAATGAAGTTTCATTCCATACAATATGAAAAATCAATAACACTTGTATAGAGAAATAGATGTAAAAGGCAAACTTATGAAACTTTAAAAAAGCAACATAAAATAATCTAAATTTAGGTAGGAAGTAACTTCTTATATAAAACAAAGAATTACAAGCTATGTGTAGATAGTCAATAATTCAATACAGAATGGCATTTATTTAAAAATGCATAATTGGAGTGGAAATATAGGCCACACTGTGAGAATAGTATCTATAATGAATCAAATCTTTTTATTCAGAAAATGTAAACAACATATATGAATCACTACAAACAACTCACTTTATCAAAAGATGGTTGAAAACATCAATAGTATTTCACAGAAGAAAGTTAAATAAACCATAGTTACAAATTTGATGTAAATATCCAACTAATATCAAGTTCTACTGACAGTTCACTGAGTTTAATTCACTATGTATACATAGTCAGTTACTAGTCTGCCATCACATTTTATAAAAACAGTTCTGACAAGTCTTCACATTTGTAGCAATTTAATAGAGTGATATGGAATGTAAATGAACTAGAAAATAATGCATTAGAAGCTCCACATATCTAAATTAGGATGGATACATTAATACTCTCATTATTGGTAACCGCCAGCATTTTTAGCTAGGTAATTACCTCTATGATTATGTTCTTATATAAACCAGAATGCTACCAAACTTAAAATGAAGACAAAGTATATTAAGTAAAACTAAGCATACATACAAATATAACCAATATTCTTAAGTATATTAATTTTCAGTGGATTTTGACATTAAACTTACATTTCAAGTATTAAAACACATATTTACCAGCACATTATGACTTTTACAATTTTATAAAATCAAATTTATTGTCTTTCCTTTGAATGTTCTTGAATTCTTTTGATTCTTAAAATGTCCTCTGTCTGGGTGCAGTGGTTAATGTATGTAATCCTAGCACTTTGGGAGGCTAAGGCAGGAGGATCACATGAGGTCAGCAGTTCAAGGCCAGCCTGGGCAGCATAGTGAAACCCCATGTCTAAAAAATTAAAAAAAAATAGCTAGGCATGATGGCATTTGTTTGTAGTCCTAGCTACTTGAGAGGCTGAGATGGGATGATTGCTTAAGCCTAGGAGTTTCTTGTTACAATGAGCTATGATAGTGCACTACACAGCAGCCTGGATGACAGAGAGCGATCCTGTCTCTAAGAAATAAACAAATAAATAGAAGATAAAAATGCTCTTCTCATCCTAGAATCTTTTTAAATGTTCCACAGCATCAATATGTTATTCTTGGTTTGTGGTATACACTTCTTTACATTAATTTTTTTTAAAACTTAATGTTCAACCAAGCTATCTGCTTTCTTTTATTTATCCACCCTTGGTTATTTCCCTTAAATATAACATTTTGATTTTATAATATTTTATCCATTTTAATATTTTATAAGGCCATAATATTTTAATTGATCACCTATTAAAAATACAGGTGTCAGACACTGTTCTAGGCACTGAAGAAGAAACAACTTCTTGATCCCAATAATTGTGCACTCTAAGGGAAAACAAAAACTTAATGAAGAGAAAATACCAGAGATTATACATGTAGTTACTTTACATTAGGTAGTAAATGATACCCTGATTTAGAAGGTCATGTAATATCTTTGAGAGCATTATAAGCACACTTTAGCCAATCATGAAATTGATTTAGTGGGTCATGACCAACATTTTAAAATGTAGAATAAAATAGTGGACTACGGTAAAGAATAGCATAGCATGACATAACATAAGATACAAGGGAAAAATCAGGTACTATATCCATGGAGTAAACATCCTGAGAATTCGTTTTTTGCAATAAGTATGTGTGAAACTGCATATATATGTCTGTGTGTATTTGCTTGTTTGTATACTAGATCACAATATAAAATGCTTTTCTTACCATCAGTCCAGGAAAAATAATCAAAAAGCACTGAGTTATTGTAAATGCCCTTTTATATAAATAGGGTTGAAATATAACAATTATTTAATAATTTCTACATATTATGTTCGCTTCTAGGTGTTCCTCATTTAATTCTCACAACAAGAATATTATATTTTCTTAATATCATTTTCTTTTTACAGAGGAGGAAATCGAAGCACTGGACAGCTGAAGCACTTTCTTAAGTGAAGGTTCAAGATGACATGATATTTGAATATACACTCATTATTGTATACACATTTAAAACAGGGTTTGAAGAGTTATTTTTCACTATTGAGTGATGAAAGCATTCCTCTATTTTGGAAACTCTTTGGTTCTTTTTTCCTCAGTTGTTTATTCTCACTAAAATGCTGCAATAATGTTTGAGGATAGAGGTACCTGCACCTCTGACTATTTGTTTCGACATTTACTTGAATATATTTAATACCTCAGATGTATTTTGATAAAGTAATATCTAAAAAGATTGAAATTTATATACCAATCAACAGTACCTAAAAGTTTCTTGAAGATGGAGGTACTCTTGCTCGTGTACCCACTTTCTTTGACTAATCTAGAGATTTGAGCTTCTCTGTGCTATTGGTTCTTTGCACAGCTCTGTGTTAATGTCTAAGTTCTCATCTCCACCCTTGTTCACAGAGAAGCTACTCAGATTCCCAAGTGTGCAAAGTTCCAGTGAACTTCTGATAATTCCTTCTGACTTCTTTTTGCCATGTTATCTGATTACCTACACAATGTCAGGTGTTTTCATTTGTTTTGCGAGTTTGTTTTTGTTCCGTTTTTCTGATAGAGAGAAAATAAAACAAATGACTAGAGAGGCAAGATATTTGTTCATACTTGCAGTTGCCACACAGACAGGTCATGTCCACTGTGACCTCTGATTTTTTCTGGCATACAAATACCCCATATAACAGAGTGTGACATATAGAGAATTAAGGTGATTAAAATTATTTCCCTATGTCTCTGAGACCATCAGATCGTCTCAGAGACATAGGGAAGATAGATTGTCCTTCGTAGTTATGTGTTTCTCATCCTAGGTAATTTTCAAGCTGACACTTTTGTTTGGTTCAGCTACCAGCCTTAAAAATGAAATGAACTGGGCTGTGCTCCCTATTAACCCAAAGACAGTGTATCCCAACAGAAGAGTATGTGCAGAAGAACAGCAAGTCTGCTGGATGACTAGGGATTGTTTGAAAGTAATATTATCTGGGAAAGGAGCAGATATTGCTGCTGGGTGTAGGATATTTAGGATTCTGAGATCTAAATGAAGTTCTTTAAACTTCCTCGGAATATTATACCCCTGCAGAGTGCTGGGATGCCATCAGATATAACAGATGAAGAGCAAAGCTAAGAACACATGTTTAGCCTCTGTAAATCCTTCGACAACCTTGAGAGAGGTCAGCCCAGTGTTGAAAGTTTAAGTTCAACTTAACTGAATAGAAGAATCATGAACAGTTTCTGATAATTGATTAGAGTTGGGGCATAGAGCTGGGATTATCTGATCATCATTGGCTCATATGATAAACTTATTATATATAAATTTTAGCTTATTATAAAAGCCAAACTTATATGATAAACTTTGGCTTTGGAAGATGGCAGAAATAGGGTGGCTTGGATGGGCTCAGGTAGATAGCGCTGCAGCACATGAGGTCAGCTGAGGCTGCAGGCATCTGGGCTTGACTGGGAATAAACAACCCAAATGGCTCATTCACATGGCTGGCAGTTACTGCTGCTCTTTGCTGGGATTTCATCTGCGACAGTTTATCTGAGTGATACAGGTGGCCTTTCCCTTCAGCTTGGGCCTCTTAAAGCATGGTGACTGCCATCAAAGAGAAAAAAAGTAGAAGGTGCCAAACTTTTCAAAGGTTGGCAGAGTACCAGCATGTCACTTTTGCTGTCTTCTAATAAACTTGATCCCCTAAAAGGGAGTGGAATATACATACAAAGAGAGAATGAATTGAATGCATTACCTATGGAGCCTTCTGAACACAAAAGCCTTTTATGTTAACCACATATTTATCATGTCCAGCACCCTTTACTCCTTCAGTTAAAGACTCTATTGATTGGCCTGCACACTCACTGACCTTTCCTTTGGCTGTGTGCCATCTGTTACTAAGCCTATATAGTGAAATTTTTATTTCAGATATTACTCTTTTCAATTCTGGCATTTTCATTTGATTTTCTTTCATAGTTTGTATTTGAGAAGATTTTCCATGTGTTTATTATGATGTCTATTTTTTTCTAAGTCCTTTATCACTTTAGTGATAGGTCTGGTAAATTTCTATCTGCTAGTTTTGATTTCTGATATTTCTGTTTTTATATTGTTTCATATTACTGCTTCATAAACTGCTACAGTCTTGGTGACTTAAAACAACACAAATTTATTGTACAGATCTGTAGGTAAGGAGTCTAACACCATGGGGCTCACTGGGCTAAAATGAAGGTGACTTCAGGACTGTGGGCTAGGGTTTTTCTAGTTTTTCTAGTCTTTCTAGTTTCTAGAGGCTGAATTTACTAAATTCTTGTTTTTATATGATACAAGATATTATTAACCCACACCATATTTTAATCAGGACTTCTGTTTTTAGGGTGTCAATAGGAGGTTTTGATTAATACCAACATGCACTCTTTAACGTCTGCTTTTGGGTACTTATTTCTATTCATTTTTCCCATGATATTTTATGTCAATCCACTCCCCAAATCACCAGGTGCCCTGCAGATCACTAAAAGCATGCTCAAACTTACTCCAACAATTGGTGTCCTCAGAGAATCTTTTTCAATGTTTGAAAATATGTCCTTGCGCTGACATTTTTCCAAACCCCATCTATGTGTTTCCCATCTGTACTTCTGTCCATCTCATCTATCTCTATCACTCCAGCTCTTACACTGAAATACCTATTTCATAGGAAAATTCTATACTGCTAATATGTAAATGTGGGTTTATAAGTCGGTTAGAAGCCTTATGTTCAGAATAAGTACTTTTCTTTTTGAGGCTTTAAAATTGTTTGTCACTTCTACATACTTCAGAACAAAAAATGAAGCACAGGAATATCCACGACAAATTGTGTGTGTGTGTGTGTTTGTGTGTGTTTCTTGTGGCCTATAGTAGATTCAAGAATGTCACCTTTCTCTCAGAAAAGAAAAACATGAGGAATCTAAGAGTTCACTTATGCTACATCAGCTTTATTTATGCACATCCTACTCAAACCGGCAATCTCTGACATGTTAATCTATTTTTTTTAATCCTTAAAGACAGGATTGTGTGTGTGTGTGTTGTGTGTGTGTGTTTGTGTGTGCTTAGTCTATATATAAATGTGAATTCTTTGTTGTTGAGCTTTGTGTGCATGAAAGACAGAGAGAGAGAGAGATTGTGTGTGTGTGTGTGTGTGTGTGTGTGTGTGTGTGTGTGTTTGGGATTTAGAAGGTATTAATTTTGGGTTTCTCCTAGAGGAAAAAAGGTGCAGTTTATTTCTCAACACTCAATTAGCTACCTTTCCTATTAATTCTACGTTGAAAAGCGATGCTTATCTTGACTATTTAATTAATTTGTTCCTATTCATTGCTATATTTCTAGAATATAGCACATAACATCATTTGTTGAGATAAATGATGAGTAATTAAATAGATATTTCTGGAAGAAATGTGACTTATGAAGAAATATTTGAAAGTATCAACTGTGTCAACAAAATGGTAAACTTTGAAAATAATCAAATTATTCTACATATTTCTTTATAATTTTACAAGATCGATGGTTTAATTTTATTACATTTATTACATTACAGACTCAAAGTTGGTAAACATCAATTTGACATGCACTGTTCTGCATCTTATCAAAGTTTATCTCCGTCTAGTAAACATTAGTACAATCACACCAACTGCCAATGTAAATGTTAAAGTTTTCTTTAAAAAACAACAAAAAGAAACCCATGTAATAACACCAAATTTCACCTCTGGAAATTACTGGCTTGCTTATTTTGCTTACTTTTCCATTCTAAAGTGCCCATTTTCATTTCACATAAAGCGCACACTGCCGTGACTCATTTTTATCACCTCTTAAAGTAAATATCTATGTTATGCGGCCTCTAGTTATGGCCAAGGAGCAGTGATGTGTAAACAAACTCTGTATATTTCAGGTGAGACAAAAATGTGAACTAGGTCATGCAGACAAGGCAAAATGACCCCATGTTTAGAAATTGAACATAGAATTACTGTAGAAGCTTCATTAAGCAATTGTGCTATAGGAATAATATTATGTAGATAAGGTGGCACAATATTATAAAACAGATTCTAGAATACTTTAGGGTGGTCTATTATCAACCAATTCCTTTTATTTCTGTAATTGAACTCACTCAAACAGCTGCTTTCATGGAACCAAAGTAAATTAGTTGCTAGCCTACTGCCATTATATACATATATATATATATATATGCACATATATATGTGTAAATATATATATGCACATATGTGTGTGTGTGTGTATATATATATATATATTCTTTTTGGCGTAGAAAAAACCTGCTTATATGACAGCCAAAAACTCAAAAAAAGAGAGAGATAAGGTTTTAATTCAGGTGATTTTTGTTGTTGGCTTGCCAGAAAATGACCATATATTTTGCCAGTGACCACAATAATGTGGATCATAAACAAGCAGAATTAAGACAGAGTACTAAGGGAAAGAATTCAGGCAGCACATAGTTATATAAATGAAAGGCACTGAAATGTGAAGCCAGCGGAGACTCAGTTGGGAGTAGGGGCAAAAGTACATTCACCGAATAGGACCTCTCCATAGCAGACAGCCAAGGCACCAATGAGGAATATATTTTGCCTGAGGCTATGAAGCAACAATAAGCCAAGATTCTAGATTTTCCTTCCCAGGTTATAACATGATTATTAATTAAAGTATTATGACTTTCATTTAGGCATTGATGAATGTAATCTTAAAAACTTATTTACTTAATTCAACCTGCAGTATGTGTCAGAAACTACAAATATTTACTTTGAGTTTTTGATAATTGTAAAAGTTCGCTATTATCAACACCATTTTTGCTGGAAGGAATTTAGGCTCAAACAGTTTAAGAAATTTGCAAAACATCAAACAGAGAATCATTTGCCAAAACCAACCAACAAAAACACATTTTAGCTATAACATCTCATGTAATCAGAAAAGTGTGGAGGGGTATGTATCTGAGAAGTATAACCAGTGATCCTCGCCGTTTTTGTGCCTTTTGTCATTATTCCTGTCTTTGTGCAACATCCATTTGTTATTTCTGCAGATTGGTTTTCTTCATGTAGACAAACTAGGGCACCCAGCGGCTCCCGGACTCATATTTTCTAGTTTTTCTATTAGATAACGGGTGTTATTCTCTGCACTCCAATTTAAATAATTCCATGAAAAAACTCCAACTGGCCTTTGATTTAGTCCGTACACCCAACCCCTGACACTGTGACTAAGAAAGTGAGATTGCGGTTGTCCAATATGGATGGATGCCGAACTTAGTCCACATACTGTTATCAGGAAGGCAGTCATGTAGGAAGAGGGTGGTTGTATTAGTTTGCTAGGGCTACAGTAACAAACTACCAAAAACTGGCTAACTTAAACAACAGAAATGTATTGTCTCACAGTTCTGGAGGCTAGAAGTCCAAAGCCAGGGTATTGGCAGGGTTGTTCCTTCTAAGAGCCGTGAGAGAATAATCTACCCCAGGCCTCTTTCCTTGGTTTGCACAAGTTTGTCTTCTCCCTGTGTCTCTTCATGTGCCATTATTGCTGTGTTCATGTCTGTCTCAAAATTTCCCCTTTTCATAAGGATAACAGTAATCGCACTTTATCTTGATTACTTCTACTAAGACCCTATCTCCAAATAAGGTTGCATTCTGAGATACTAAAAGTTAAGACTTCAATAAATGAATTTAGGTGTAAGGGGTTGCAAAATTCAACCCATAACAGTGGTTCTTCTTTGAACAATATGGGTGAGGTTTTTCAAAAGAATACAAGATACAATTTCTTGATTACAAACTGCATCATTTCCTATATATTAACTGTGATGCCAGTGCACACTCAGTTGCTCCAGCCAAATGGTATATAATTAGGAAAGGTTGTGTATCTAAAGTCCATACAAACTACAGAACTAAAAATGTAGGGCCTCGACATTTTTTGCCTTTTGTCACTGTTTTTCTCTCTGTTATTTCAAATGGCTTTGTGTCTTCAAAACTTTTGCCATATCACAATATATTATACCTCTTTTATTTTTCAAAATCACAAATAATAAATATAATTGTGTATATGCATTTTTTCAAAGTATATCGAAAGATTTACCTGAAAGATTTTGTTCCACCAGTATTGTTTACATTACCAGACAAATAAGGCACCTGCAGATGAGGGTGTTCCAATAGTGTTTAATTAATTTGCAGAATCAGCACTATGTTTTGGATGGATGGCCAAGTTAAATGAGTCTGCTATCACCAACCAGCCAGCATGAGAGAAACAGATCATTAAGTCTGTAATTTTCACAGGTAATAAAGATCTAAAAATAATCACTGAATGTTTTGCCCCATCCTATGATTATAGATTTAACTCCTAAAGATGCAAACTAAAACTATGATGCTAGCCAATACTTTGAGAGATGAGCATATAATATACTTCCAATATGCTATGAAATTCCATCTGAGTCAAGTAGTTATTAATACATTAATGAGATAACCAGTTTTATTTTAGTGTTTGCAAAACTGGCTTTATTGGTGTAATATTATAATGAATATATTTGTGATTAAATGACAACACAAAATTGGCATCACACTGAAATGGAATCAGTCTTCCAATATAAAATACCACTAGTTAATGCATAGAAAACAGATTTTACAGTCACATGCTACATAACAACATTTTGTTCAATAATGAACCACATATACAATGCTAGTCTCATAAGATTATAACATTATATTTTTACTGTATCTTTTTTATATTTAGATATACAAATATTTACATTGTGTTACAATTACCCACAGTATTCAATACAGTAACATGCTGTTCAGGTTTGTAGCCTACGAACAATAGATTGTGCCATAAAGCTTAGGTGTGTAGAGACTATCCACCTAGGTTTGTGTAAGTACATTCTTATACCATGAAGTTTGCTGGATGAAATTGCCTAATGGCGCATTTCTAAGAAAGTATCCCCAATGCTGAGATGTGCATGACTGTATATAGTGGAATCAAATGGAAAGCCTAATGGTAGGTAATTGATCTTCAGACATGTTTCAATAATATTCTGCAATGCAACTTAAAGCAAAGCAGCATGTGGAGGCCTGCTGGGGAACTACAGGTGGACTGCCTCTGTCTGGCTTTCATTCATTTTAAGGTGTCCTTTGGAGAAAGGCATTAATATCAGGCTTTGCAAACACCAGCTGCAGACCCAAACTAGGAAATTGGTACGTTAGATATGTGTCAGGCCTCCTGGTTGCACATGCAGCAATGGATCACTGCCAGTAGAAGGTGGTTATGCCATTCTCCCCAGAGTCATTGGAGAACATATTTCTGTCTTCACACAGAGACGTTTAGAATCATGAAATCTCATAATTAAAGTATCAATAATATGGATCTGAGTAGTTCCTCTTCCGGAGTATACATCATAATCACCTGGAGAACTTTTGAAATACCTTTTACTTTTCATATTTGGGTTTATTAAGTGTGGACCGGGGCCCAGGAATGGGGGTGTTTAAAAATACTCTAAGTTGATCTGCCTTTTCTTCTTTCAACTTACCTCTATACCTATCTAGTGCTAGAATATTCTGGATGAATACAGTCAGTATCTGCTCTGACATAACTTTGAAGAAGGAAAGGATGGGGAAGGAAAACATTATATATTGTCTTAGAAGATTCTTATCATTTGTGCCTTGTATTTTTGTTACTCCACATCTCTTTGATGTCACTGACAACTTGATGTATTCTTCATCACCATTCCATATAAAATGCTCATTTTCAGACCATAGGGGAATACTCTTTATGGCAAATTGTATATGGCCAATTAGTTATCAGATTTTTGTTGATTTTTGCTATAACCAATCTATGGTTACAATTCAACTATCATTTGACAAATAAAGTTACATCCCAATCTTGTCTTTTTCCAATAAAACGTGGTCATTGACTCTTATATATGACCTACTAGTCCACTATTTTTAACCTTCATGCAAGTTGTATTTATTAAACTAAAACTTCTTTCAGCATCAGCAGTAAATCAATCTCTGATTTGTAGCCCTTGCTGATTTCCGTGTTGTAAATACTTCCACCATAGCTGATTGCAACATACAAATGTGACCTTAATGAATGAAGAGTTGACAACGTGTTAGTTTCCTGGGGCTGTTGTAGCAAATTACCATAAACTGGGTGGCTAAAAACAAGAGGAATTTATTTTCTTACAGTTCTGAATAATAGTAGTTTAAAGTCAAGCTGTCAGCAGGATCATGCTCTCTCTGAAGGCTGTAGGGAAATGTCCTTCCTTTCCTCTTCCTGGCTTCTGAAGAATGTTAGCAAACATACTCCAGAGTAGATAACCCTAAAATGCTGAAAGAATGGAAGTTGTACAGTGTATTTAATTTTATTGTTAAGGAATTAGAGATGGAATGGATGTTCCATGTATAAGTCTGTTTCACACTGTTATAAAAATGGCCCAAGACTGGGTGTTATATAAAGGAAAATAATTTAATTGACTCATGATTCCACATAGCTGGGAAAGACCTCAGGAAACTTACAATCATGGTAGAAGAGGAAGGAGAGGCAAGGCACATTCTGCACAAGGTGGTAGGAAGAAGGAGTGCTGAGTGAACGGGGAAGAGCCCCTATAAAACCGTCAGATTTCCTGAGAACTCATTTGCTATCACAAGAACAGCACTGGGGAAACTGCCATCATGATTCAGTTACCTCCACCCGGTCTCTCCCTTGACATATGGGGATTATGGGGAATCAATTCAAGATGAGATTTGGGTGGGGACACAAAGCCTAATCATATCATTCCAAAAAAGTGGCTGCCTCCTTTCCAGTTAAGAAAGTAGAGGATTCACATTTCCTCTTTCATACTTTGTTCCCCTTCATGGTCTTTCTGAAGGAGTAACCCTGGCGATCCTGTTTATGTGTGTGTCTACGCACGCGTGCACATGTGTGTGATTATCAATAAATTCAAATTAGATTACAACAGAGTTTAAGGGGGTGTGTATAATCCAACCAAGGATTTGAGTGTAAAGTAAGACATAGACCCTTGAGACATCCATCCATATTCCTACTAAAATTGAAAATCATTTCATCTCCACTCTTCATCTGAACCTAATTCTACCCTTTTGACATGATGCATTGGTTATCAGCATGTTCTGTACTATTCACAAAATGATTTGTTTCAGTGCTCATGCTACTACAGCTGAGTTTTTTTTCTTTTTGCCAAAAAATTAAAAGCAACAACAGCAACAAAAACGCCTTAGCTTCTGTACATTTTTTTTTTTTTTTTGAGATGGGGTCTTGCTCTGTCACCCAGGCTGGAGTGCAGTGGCGTGATCTCGGCTCACTGCAGCCTCTGTCTCTCACGTTCCAGTGATTCTCCTGCCTCAGCCTCTAGGGCAGCTGAGATTACAGGTGCATGCCACACACCCGGCTAATTTTTTTTTTGTATTTTAAGTAGACATGTTGTTACACTATGCTGGCCAGGCTGGTCTCGAACTCCTGACCTCAGGTGATCCACCTGCCTCGGCCTCCCAAAGTGCTAGGATTACAGGTGTGAGCCACCGCACCTGGCCACAATTTTTTTTTTAATCTCATCATGTCTATTTCCATCACCACAAGGAAGTGAGCTACTTTAATCTAGGTTACTGTTTTTCCATAGTAGGCATTCAATAAACAACATCATGATTCAGTTTGACTACGTAGACTGCCAGTAAGAGAGTCTTGAAGACACAGATAATTGTCCTATTAGGTTGTGCAGCGCTGTGTTTGACATTTGCTATAAGGAATGCACTGTATAAATATGGCAATTAATGATAAGATACACTAATTTTCCTTTTCAGATTGCCTTTATTTTCTCCTGTTCGTCAGAATACTTGTAAAAATTATGATCAATTGCAGTAACAGCACTTTAATTAGTATTACTTTATAGTTCACACTTGGCTAAAACTTGTACAATGCTCCTGCTACATATCTATTTTAGCTCTGTCCACAATATACTATTTTTTATGAATCTATGTTTCAAAGTGATGTTTTTGCCTACTGTGGATGGTTTTAGTTACATAGGATCAAAAGTATTATTTCCAGGAACTTATAAAAGCGGTCATATGAGAGTCCACACTAACATTGACAGGTGTAACGAGTCTTACTAATAAAAACATGTGATTTATAAACAGGAAGCATGTAATCAAGTACATTGTTTTATATGTGTGGGTTTTTGTGTGATTTGATAAGTAAAAATTTAAAAATAAATTCAATTTCTCTTGACCTTCTGGGAAAAATTTGTCACACATTAATGTAAGCATATTGGAAGAATAATATATTCACTGAGTGTATCTTTCATGGATATTATAGACATATATTATAAAATATGCTACAACTTGAGAGTGTTGTGCGAAAATACACTCATCCATAAATCTGGTCATATTTTACTGAATTATCCAAGAGTGTTTGGCAATTTGTTTTCTGCAGTAAACATGCTGACTGATTTTAGTGGTCTTTTGAGTATAGATTCCCATCTCATTTTATTGCCATGATAAAATGTCAGCAAAAAATGTATGCTTTCTTTAATAGCCTCTAGAGAAGGCTGAACCTAAATCAGAAAGTAACAACCATGATGATAAAAAGCATATGTTTTGGTATTTTGGGTGTAATCTTTTGTATTTGCTGAGGAGACATTTTGTATTGGGGATGCTAATATTTGTGAGTAAGTAATACATATCTCTAGGTGAATATTGAATATGTTTAAAAAGTCTATTAAATGAACTATTATTTCATATACTGCCACCAGTGAGTTTTCTCTGTAAAGCTAATTTGGTATGTCACAGAAGAGTTTATCCTGTGATTCATAGCAGTATTTTAGAGAGTAATGGCAGTACAAATAAAAATGCACATTCTCAGCTTATTGCCCTTGGCAGTCCCTAGACAGCTGTGTGTAGGTAAAAAAAAAAAAAGTTCCATTGAATAATAAGTAATTCTAAAAAGAAAATTTTGAAAAGTCGTGTTTGTGGATGTAAAAATTAAAACCTGATGGGCATCCTAAAAGCAAAACAAATTGTTATTATTACAAAGCTAATTAATGTATCTTCCAGTGAAGATTTAGATGAGGATATATATATATATATATGTTGAGCACTTTATAGTCACTTCTAAAATTTGAATTCCCAATTACAGGAATTGGAATCTTACAACTTAATAAACACATTGGGATCTAGATTCTCATTATGTTGATTATATGCCTCTATTATGTAGAATTGATTTTACTTATACATATCACCCTTTTTATAACGAAGTAATTTATTATAATTTTGATGTCTCACATCAGTAATTATTTTTAAGAGATAATCATCACATGTGAGATAAGAAAAGCTTGTGGTATAAATAAAACGATTATCAAAAAAGAAAAGTTATATTTAGAGGAACCAAATTAGGGAGGAGGGTTATAGGGTCATGACAGAGAGTCAGGTGGATTGTGTATGTACAAAATAGAAACAGAGAAGCACAACAATAACAACAAAAACTTGGTCATTAAATTGTGGTTTCCAGAATAAATTTTAAAAATGTAAGAACATAATTTATGATATTATTTTAATCCTAAAATATTAAGAAATAAAATATGATGTGGTAGAGATAAAAAGGATGAACCCAGAAAGCTTATATAGCTAAAGAATGAATTCAAACTAGTTTGTGTTTTTAGTCAAAAAGTTTACATTTTCTAAAACAAAATTTGCATAGCTTATCAAGAATTTATATTGTAGTTTTTTTTTTGAAATATTCAGTCTGATGTGCTTCACATGATGTTTTAGAATGTTTATGTTATTTTAAGGTAATATTGAAAGTAACGTGTCAAAATGTAAACTTTAAAATTTCTTGTGGAAAATTTTATCAGTTAGCTGTTTCTGTGAAATAGTCCACTCCAAATTTAGTTGCTTAAAACAAAACACTTTTTTTTTTTTAAGTTCCTGAACATGCCAATCAGCAATCAAGGTGGAGAACAGCTGGCTAGATCTTCAGATCTCAGTAGAATTCGTCCACATGTAGCTGATATGAGCTATGGGACAGCGAGAGACCGTATTTTAAACTTGGCCCGTTAGTTCCCTGTACGCTGTCTCATCCACCAGCAGTGTGGGGAGGTGTGTTTGCATATAGGGGTAGAGTTATGAGCAACATTGGAAAAATTATTCATTCCATTGACGAAACCAAATCCAAAGGACAACCTACACTAAAGAAATGGTGAAATAGATTCAACTCCTGATGGGAAGAGCTTAAAGCAGCCTTGCAAGTGGCAACAAGAGAGGGAGAAATGAAGAACTGCAATCATTTTTGTAATACATCCCCCTACAATTAAGATCTCATTTTTATCAGGCTACTGTATGTAAAGATATTTAAAAGAGAACTTTTTAAAAGTTGAAAAGGGTTAAAATATTTGAGTGTTTTCCACTTATTTAGAGAAAACTCATTTCAAACTGAATATTATTTTGATTTCTTTCACAACTATGTAGGCTTAGGGTATATGTTAGCATGTGTGTAGGTGGATGTTTGAAATTAGTATTATTTTATGATTATTATCATTAGAGATATAACACATAGTAATACAACTACATATTTCTTAGAATCTAGGATCAATGACTTTTTACAAATACCTATTATCTACTTGACATCATGCTTCCAAGTGACATTTTATCCATATTTGGCCTGAGTCATTAATTCCTATTAATTTTTCATGAAACAATACAGTTTAATGAATTGCTAAATGAGCCAAAATAAGTATTTTTAAACATTAATATTTAAATTAACTCTTTAGAAATAAAATGGAACTGGTTGATAATTAAAGGTTAATCCACATCCAGAAAGACAAATTGAGTAATTTTGATATTTATGACCCATAAAAAATGGCACAGTTCCTTGATTCCCTGCCAAGCTACAAAATCTTGCTTAGTAAATAAAAGAAATTTTGACAAACACAGTTTTAGTTCACCCAGTTTGGCTGATAAACTTGTTCTTACATAGACACGGCTTTGGCCGTGTAACTATTTCCCCTCTCCCTTTTAAAAAGCAAACAATGAGCAGAGAAATAATACACTTTTATAGGGTTCAAATAAATCAAAAGAAAATGTTTAATTTTATCTGATAACATGGAAATTAATTCACTAGTACTATGCCTCTATTTTTTAAATGTGCACTTCACATGCATAAACCTTAAAGCAAAATATATGAAACTTCTGGATTCTAAAAGAAAATGCAATCTAAGTAATGAAGGAACACTAACTCTTAAATTTTAATTGGGTTATAAAAGTAATCATCTCACTCTAGGAAAGCTATTATCCCTATTAAAGGCATATATTAATATCCCATACATGGTTAATTATGTCCACTCTCTTTTAATACTATATTTTTGAAGTGAAACACATATTGAGAAAAAATGCATTAGGTGTATAAAATTACAGTTTGCCTTTTCTATTTTATTTAATCACCGAGAACATGCATCTAATAAAATTTATTTGCTCTACATTGCTAATAAACATCAAAAAAAATTCCACTCTAAATGCTGAATCAAGATGTTCACTTGCACTACTAAATTAAGAAATGCCTTAAAATAAAACATTAAAAAAATATGATGCTAAAGCAAGTGGAGAGGGCAATGATTTTAACTGTTTTGCAATTAATTATAAATCTACATGCTGAGCTTCAGAATCCTATTGCTAAATAGTAAATTTGGCTTATTTCCTTCCCTGTTGCCACCATATTTACCATTTAGTAATCCCATAAAATTATAATGTGAAGAAAATTATATTCATGATAGCCTGAGGAGTAGGCAGTAAACCTCTGCAGATCAATGTGTTCAGACTTTGTTGTTTTTTATTTAACTTTCATGGTAAGTGTGAGGAAGAAAAACACTCTCAGGCCCGGTTGCCTTTATTCACCAAAGCTCCCTTCTGCCTTTTCTATTATTTTGCCTATGAAGGATTCAGTTTCCCATACGCCTCAAGCCAAATGTGAACAACACTGTTTTATCTGGCCCTGACATATTGTGGGCTCTCGGGCTTAAGGAGAATGTGTGAGTTTTTGGTCAGGACGGGCTCAAGGGCTCTACTTCTGTAAAAGCTGTTGGTAACCATTCTAAATAGATTTTTGCCACATTTATCATCAATTGATTTTCTCTATATCTTTCTGTTTTCCATGTCATTGATTTTTGCTTTGATGTTTCTTACTTCTTTCTCTCACCTGCTTTAAGTGGATTTTGATTGGCTTATTCTATTTTCTTGAGCTAGGAAATCAGATTATTAATTTGAAATGTTCTCCCTTTTCTAACGTAAGCATTGAGTGCTATAAATTTCCCTCTCAGCATTACTTTAGAAGCTTCCCACATATTTGATGATTTATTTTCATTTTCCTTCAGTTTTATATATTATTTTTATATAAATTTTCTCTTTGACCATTATATTATTGAGAAACATGTTGTTAATGTCCAATGTTGAGAAATTATCTTTCTGTTTTTCTGTTATTGGTTTCAAGTTTGAATAAACTGTGATCAGAAAATATAAAGTCTGCCTGATTTCAATTCTTTTAAATCTGTTAAGGGTTTCAGTTGGTTTGTTTTTAGGTGTTCTTTTCTTTTTTTTTTTTTTGAGAAGGAGTCTTGCTCTGTCCCCAGACTGGAGTGTAGTGGCGCAATCTCGGCTCACTGCAACCTCCGCCTCCCGGGTTCAAGTGATTCTTCTGCCTCAGCCTCCCGAGTAGCTGGGACTACAGGCTCATGCTACCACACCCAGCTAATTTTTGTATTTTCAGTAGAACAGGGTTTCACCACGTTGACCAGGATGGTCTCAATCTCTTGACCTCGTGATCCACCCACCTTTGTCTCCCAAAGTGCTGGGATTACAGGCGTGAACCACCGCGCCCGGCCAAGGTTTTTTTTGTTTTGTTGTGTTTTGTTTTTTTGACTGAGGATATAGTTTACCTTCATTTTCTATGGGTGCTTACAAAATAATAATTTTGGTATTGTTGGATGGAGTGTTACATGTCAATTAGATTCTGTTGATTGTGGTGTTCAAATCTTCTCTAATCCTGCTGATTCTCTGTCTAGTAGTTCTATCGATTGCTGAGAAAGGAGTGCTGATGTCCGCAATTATAATTGCAAATTAGTCTATTTCTCCTTTCATTTCCATCTGTTTTTGCTTAAAGTGATTTAAAACATGTTTCGTGGTTTTTTGTTGTTGTTGTGTAAACATTTAGGAGTGTTATATCTTCGTGATGAACTGTTCATCTTATCATGATGTAACATGACTTTTGTCTCTAGTAAGTTTATTCTGAAATCTAATTTATGTGATATTTATATGGCAATTCCTGATTCTCTTTAAAGCTAATGTGGGCACGGTATATCATTTTCTGCCCTTTTACTGTCAGCCTTTCTATGTCATTGTGTTTGTATTTATTTTCTTGTAGACAGCATATACTTGGAACATTTTTTTTTTCCACTCTGCTATTCTGTCTTTGACCTAGTGTGTTTTAAGCTATGACATTTAAAGTACCCATTAACATGTTAGGGCTTAAGTGTGCCATTTTATTATTTGTTTTTTATTTGATCCACTTCTAGTACCTCTTCTTATTTTTTTTAAACCTTCTTGTGTGTCACTTCAACTGTTTTTAGAATTTTATCTCGATGTTTTTAAAGTTTGCTGTTTTTGTTGTTTTAGTATATCATTGAATAGTTTTTTAGAGGGTGTTTCAACTATTACAATACACATGCATAAGTTATCACAGTTATTGAAATTTTACCACATGTAAATTATAGAATACTTACTTGAATTCGGTCCCTTTTCTCTCCTGGTTATTATAATTATCTCAAGTATTTCATCTACATATAATGACACAACTACAGATTATATTATTTGTTCAAATAAACAAAAAATTTGAGAAACTCACAAGAATGAGTCTAACATATTTTATCCATTCTGATGTTCTTATTTATAACTTTTATTTCTTTGCTGAGATAGCATAATTTTCATTCTCATTGGGATATTCTTGGCTCTTAATATGTTGAGTGATTTTTAAATTCATCCCACACATTTTGTCTATTATGTTAAGAGGCTCTAGGTTCTATTAAAATCTTTTAGTGTAAGAGACAGTTCCCTTAGGTAGGTTTATCAGGCAGATCCCAGCCTATTTGCAGGGGTGGGGATATAGTTTAAATGATAGTTTTGTCCTTAAAGTTTCTGAGATGTTATTTTGGTCTATTTGGTTGATTTCATACCACTGAGGTTGATCTGGGCTGACACAGGTCTAATTTAATCTGATGACAGACCTGGCCCAAGAACAGGCCACCTTATGTCTCTCCATTGGGGAGAGTAATCTCAAGGCGTGTGGATGAAGAGGTTTCCTGGGGGGTGCTTGTTGTCATAGTGTCCTCATCTGTTTGTACAGGGTAGGAAGTATTCCCTGGGCGAGGCATTTGTTATGTCAGGATCCCTATTGTATTATCTCAGCCACCCCAGTGTCTCTGACCAAAGATGGGGATTTCAAACTGGACAAGAGAAGACAACATTTTTCCTGTCAGTTTACTGTTGGTGGAGTTTTTGGTTGATCCCACTTGCCAGTGATTCAGGCTTGCCTGGTGTGGTCAGATGGAGTTCTGCTTCATCCCAGGGAAGAATAAGATTGCCTGGCTGTCTTCTGCTGCTAACTTGAGAAATAGGAAATGCCAGTCTGGCTCACTTTCTCCTCTTGGGGTTTTGGGGAAAGCTTATGATGCCCTTTGATTGCTTTTCCTCCAATTACGTGGTCTCAGACCACTTTTTCTTCCTCTTCCTGCCTGACAGAGTGCTCCTTTGGTTGTCACTCACATTATTTCAAGGATTCATAGGTTATTTCTTGAGGGAGGATAGGAAAACACGGCTCTGTACCAGCTTGTCCAGAACCCGTATCTCGTTATTTTCCTTGCTATGGTTCAAGCCTTTTTCCAATTAATATTTCTATTTTGAGAACTTCCTTTAGTGAGTACTTACGATTATATGTTAAATAACAAATATATACATAACATTTTGGATTGTACTTTACGTTTTTAAGTTTGCAGTACACCGGTTGAGGTGTGGCACCACAGCTGCATAGGTATTTATGTTGAACTTACCACTGAGATCCACCAATACTGTTCTGGAAAAAGCACAGCACTGACTCATACCACCCTGTTGCCTCTGAGTGAGCGTGCATGCTTACTTTCCCGCTACCCCACAAACATTAGGCAAAATGGAGTCAGATGGCTGACATACACCATCTTATTTAAACACGGTGGACGCGTAAGCTTGGCTCCTCATGGAGCTGACAAGGGGAGAGGTGAGGCAGAGTGCCAAGTGGGCCTGACCTGCACCACCTTATTCTGCCTCCTTCATAGCAGTGGGTGACAAAGACTCAGCTCCACACCAAGACCTTCTCATGCTTTTCGGGAAGGTACCAAAGTGCCCAGTAGCCCTGACGCACACTGCCTTATTCAGTATCATTGTTACCCTGTGGGAGCTGAAGTTCAGGTAATCTCTGGGCCCCAGTGACGCTAGGTGTATGGAGAGTAGAATACTGATTAGCTTGAACTCTCTATGCCTTGTTCAATCGCCCTGATGCTAGATGCTCCCTCTTAGGCCTGCTGACAATAATTGGAGAAGGTATAATTCAGAATACTCACTAGCACAAAGTTGCACAGCTTTGTTAATCTTCCTTATGCCTGGGTGGAAGTTCTCAGCTTGCCAACAGACCCCACAGAAACTAACGTGGATAGGACAATGGAATATTAACTGCTGCCCCTAGACAGGAGACAGATCTTTTTTTTTTTTTTTCAGATGGAACAATATTATCTCAATAGAAGAATCAGGGCAACACCTGTATCCACAGGCAGGTGATGGGAGATCAGCTCTCTGCTGGGACCCCATGAAAATGCCCGTGGTGAAATTAGAGTGCTGCTGCCTGTTTCTGCAAAGCAGGCTGTGGGATGGAGTGCAAGATTTGCTCTTTGGATGACTTCTTAGAACCCACAGTGTGTATTTATTTGTGTGTGTGTGTGTGTGTGTGTGTGTGTGTGTGTATAAATGAGGTGTATGTAGTAGACAGCATGCCATCCCTCCAGAGATGTCCATGGCCTGATCCCTTTAATTTGAAAATATTTTATGGTACATGGCAAAGGGGGCTTTGCAGATGCAATTAAGGTTATAGACATTACAACAAAAATATTATTTTGAATTATATATATGTGTCCAATATAATAGCATGGGCTCTTAAAAATAGAGAAGTTCCCCTGGCTAAGGTCAGAGAAATGTAATGAAAGAGGAATAAGAGAAATGTCACAGATAGTGAACACAGGCCATTCTGGTTGAGAAAAGCATTTGATACGACATTGCTGGCTCTGAGATGTAGATGCATATTTTTTAAGAACCAGAGAGAGATGGCTAAAGAGTCATTCGTTCTTTTTAATCGATGTCTATTCAAATATTTTGCTCATGCTTCTAAGCATATTATTTGTAATTTTACATTTGAGTTTTGTGTTCTTTATATATTCTGAATACAAGTTCCTTATCACAGTGGTGCCCAAACATTTTGGCACCAGGGACCAGCTAAGTGAAAGACAGTTTTTCCATGGATTGGGGAGGGGGATGGTTTCCAGATGAAACTATTCCACCTCAGATTGTCAGGCATTAGTTAGATTATCTTAAGGAACAGGCAACCTAGTCCCTCACATGTGCCATTCACAATAGGGTTCGTAGTCCTATGAGAATCTAAGGCCACTGCTGATCTGACAGGAGGCGGAGCTCAGATAGTAATGCTCACCTGCTAGTCACCTCCTGCTGTACAGCCCATTTCCTAACAGGTCATAGACCAGCACTGGTCCATGGCTCTGGGGCTGGGGACTTCTGTCTTATCAGATACATGATTTGTAGTTGCTTTCGCCCATTATCCAGATATCTTTTCATATTCTTGATTGTGTTTTATTTTGAAGGAAAAAGATTCAATTTTGATGAAGTCTTATTTATTGAAGCTTATTTCATCACCTAACATATGTTCTTTCTGCAGAATATTCCAGATATAATTTAGAAGAATGCATTTTCTGATGTCATTGGGTGGAGTGTTCTATAGATGTTTATTAGGTATAGTTGTTCAAATTTTCTATTATTATTTGATCTTATGCCTAGTTGTTCTATCCATTATTGAAAAGGTTTGTCAGTCTGCAATAATTACTGTTTGTCTACTTTTTATTTCAATTTTTTATTTCAATTTTTGGTTTTTGTCATCTTGTCTTTTGGTGTTCTATTTTTGGGTTCATATGTAAGTGTTCTGCCTTCCTGAAAGACCTACACTTTTATTGCAATAAAACAACTATTTTTTCTCTAGTACCTTTTTTCGATATTAAAATTTATGTTATCTGATATTAATACATCCACTTCAACTTTCATTGGTTACTATTTGAATGCCATGTATTTCCCATCTTTTTTTCCAACCTCTTTGTACTTTGCATACAGTGTGTCTTTTGTAGGCAACACAAAGTTGGTCATTGTTCTAAAGTACATTCTGACGATCTACAACTTTAAAGTTTTTACTCCCTTTGCATTTAATGTAATTATGCCTGATATCTTGCTGTTTATTTATTATATGTCTATATGACTTTTTTTAGTTATGAATTTCATGTACCATTTTTGCCTCATTCATCCGTGATTAACTTGTTTTGTGTTTAGTACATATTTTCAAGTGGACTATTTTAATTCCATTGATATTCAACTCATATATATATTTTGAAATATTTCTTATTGCTTGTTCAGGGAATTACAATTTGCATCTTAATGTTAAAACAGTCTAGCTCAGATAAATACCTACTTAATTTCAATAGTATACAAAAATTTACTCTAATATAGCTCCTTTTTATCCTATTCTTTGTGCTATATTTGCATCCAAATGTCATATTTATACCTTATAACACTATCAACATAATTTTGTTGTTGTTGATTTGTGCAATTGTGTTTTAAATCAGACAGAAGAAGAAAAGAGTTACAAACAAAAATACATTGTGTTTTTTTAAAATGCCTAGGTACCTACCTTTATTGGTGTACTTCATTTGTTGTATGGATTTAAGCTAGAGTCTAGCCATGTTTCGTTTCAACCTGAAGGATTTCCTTCAGTATTTCTTACAGGTCTGGTCTCTTAGCGACAGATTCTTTCATATGTTGTTGCCTCTTTCTGTTTTTGTTTGGTACTCCCTTTGTCCATATGCTGGTACATTCGATGATGCCCCACAGGTTTCTCAGGCTCTCATTCTTATTTCTGTTGTTCAGACTAAATAATCTTGGTTGATCCATTTTCAAATTCACTAATTCTTTCTGGAACAGAAATCAGCTATTGAACCATTCTACATTTTACATTTGTTTTGTCAACTTCAGATCTATTTTAATAAATTCTCTCTCTCTCTATTGCTATTTGTTACATTGTTCCCATACTTTTATTTAGTTTGTTAAACATTCTTTACGTTAGTCCTTTGAATAGATTTCATAACTTGGTATAAAAGCCCAGTCTAATAAATGAGCTTCCCCAGGAGCCTTCTCTAGAGACTATATTTTTATTTCTCCTAATGTGTGCGCCATTTTTTCTTTATTATTTCCATGTGTTTTTTGTTGCTGTTATTGTTGAAAGCTTGGCATTTAAATATTACAATGCACTAAGTATATAAATCACATTCTACCTTCTTTAAAGATTTTGTGGTTTCTTGTTGTTACTGTTGTTTCGTGACTTTTTTCTAAAATGATTATATGAAATCTGTATTATATGTCATAAGGAGCCACTGAAGTCTTTGTCAGTGAAATTAATAGTAAACCAATGTGTCGGCAAGATTTCCTTAAATCCTTAGAACAGGTAAGTTTCCTGGTGTTTGCTATTGAATTCAGTGTCTGTGCTGAGGAATATCTTCCACGCTCAAGAAGGCGGCTTCCCATACCTGTTTGTACAGAGCCTCTAACTCCGTCAGAGGTGAAAACCCGGGGCCTTCTCAGGTCCTCTCTTAGGTCTGTGCATAGCCTTGGGATGCACATGAGCTTGTGGCCTACTGCATTCCCAGGAATGTGTCAAACATTTTTTATAGACCCCTTACAGACATTTCATTTAAGTATTTTTAGTCAAATTCTTATTTGCCCTCTGTTTTTGCAGTCTCAGGCAGCCACAATGTTCAAAAATTGCACTGATTGTTTCTAACCAACACTCTTCGGAATAGGCTGTTCACACCGGGAAAATAGTTGAGCCGGGTCAGATAAAGACAAGCCTTGCATTGAGGGTTTCCGTGGGATTGCCAGAGTAGTCAAAAAATTACTGACAGTCTCCAACTTTCACAGTGATTCAGCTTACAATTTTTCAACTTTATCATGATGCAAAAGAGATATTCATTCAGTAGAAATCCTTCTTCAAGAAACCATAAACACATTATCTTTTTCATCTTTGGTACTATGTTCCATAAGTTACATGAAATATTTAACATTTTATAAAATAGGTTTTGTGTTAGATGCTTTTGCCCAACTCTAGGCTAATGTAAGTGTTCTGAGCATGTTTAAGTTAGGCTAGGGTAAGCTATGGTGTAGGTTACGTGTATTAAATGCATTTTTGACTTAGAATGTTTTTGTCTTACAATAGGCTTATCAAGGAATAACCTCAGTCTAAGGGGCATCTGTACAATTCTCTGAGAATGTTGCTTTGAGGGATTGCCGGTACCATTTTCTCCTCACCCAGTGGTTGCTAAGCTGTTGGTTTTCCCTGTGATTGTGGGACTGTGATTTTTCAGTTTTTATGGTTGGTGCAGAGGTGGGTAGAGGTATCTGGGAAAGGGCAAATTAAAACACCACACATCTCCCAATTCAGCTGTTTAGGGATTGTGGCACTAAATTGCAACACATTGTTACAAACTGTTACCTATATTTCAAAGTTCTAAAAATATTAATTTTGATAATTTTGGAAAAAGAATTTGGCAGTATTCATTTTTTGTCCAATTCCATTTATTATATATATATATATATATATATATATATATATATATTATATTTTTTTTTTTTGAAGTCTCACTCTGTCGCCCAGGCTGGAGTGCAGTGGCGCAATCTCGGTCACTGCAAGCTCCGCCTCCCGGGTTCACGCCATTCCTCAGCCTCTCCGAGTAGCTGGGACTACACGCCCGCCACCACACCCGGCTAATTTTTTGTATTTTTAGTAGAGATGGGGTTTCACCGTGGTCTCGATCTCCTGACCTCGTGATCCACCCGCCTTGGCCTCCCAAAGTGCTGGGATTACAAGTGTGAGCCACCGCACCCGGCCCCCATTTACTGTTATTTTAAAGTAACTATGTTTTACTTTTTTTTCTACCTTAACCGTTTTGAAGTGTATAGTTCAGTATTGTTAAGTGTATTAACACTGTTATATAACACATTTCCAGAATTATTTTCATCTTGCATAACTGACCTCTATACTGAGTCAGCAACAACAATACATTTCCCAATCCTCCCAAATCCTGGCAACCACCATTCTACTTTCTGTTTCTATGTGTTTTGAAAAAAAAGCCATCTAACAGGTGTAAGATGATATACCATTGTCAATTTGTTTTGGATTTTTTTAATGATCAGTGATGTTGAGCATTTCTCATCTGCTTATCAGCCAGTTGTATACCTTCTTTGAAGGTATATCTATTCAAGTTCTTAGCTCATTTTTTAATCAAGTTACTTGTTTTAGTTGTTATTAAATTATAAGTGTTCTTTATATATTCTGTGTGTTAACCTTTTATCAGATCTATGATTTGCAAATTTTATTTTCCTTAATTTAGGTTGCCTTTTCTCTGATGATTTTGTCTTTTGATTCAAAGAAATTTTGAATTTGATGTAATCCTTGTATTAATCTGTTTTCATGCAGCTGATAAAGACATATCTGAAACTGGGTAATTTATGAAAAAAAAAGAGGTTTAATGGACTCGTAGTTCCACATGGCTGATGAGGTCTCACAGTCATGGTGGAAGGCAAAAGACATGTTTTACATGGTGGCAGAAAAGAGAGACTGAGAATCAAACCAATTAAATTTCTCCTTATAGAACTATCAGATGTCATGAGACTTATTCACTACCACAAGAACAGTATAGGGGAAACTGCCCTCTTCGTTCAATTATCTCACACCGGGTCCCTCCTACAACACAGGGGAATTATGGAAGCTACAATTCAAGATGAGATTTGCGGGGTGGGGGTGGACACAGCCAAACTATATCAGTCCTATTTCTCCATTTTTGCTTTTGTTGACTATACTTTGGATGCCCTTTTTAAGGAAATCATTGCCAAATCCAATATCATGAAGTTTAGCCCTATGTTTTCCTCCAAGATTTTTATAGATTGAGGTCTTAGGTTTAGGTCTCTAATCCATTTTGAATTATTGTTTGTATGTAGCGTAAACTGAGTGTTCAACTTTATTATTTTACACGTGGATATCTAGTTTTCCCATCACCATTTGTTGAAAAGATTGTCTTTTGCCCATTGAGTCATTTTGACTCCTTTATTGGAGATCATTTGACTATATCTGGGAGGGTTTAAATTTAGGCTGTCATTTCTATTGCATTGGTCTATATGTCTGTCTTCAAGCTAGTACCACAATGTTTTTATTACTATAGCTTTATAATGTTTCAAATCAGAAAGTGTGAGACTTTTCTTATTTTTCAAGCTGTTTCTGGCTATTCAAGGTCCCTTAAGATTTCATATAAATGAAAAAATGCTATTGGGACTTACATTCGGAGCAGGTTTGGGGCTTGCTGTGTTTGAGGGGCTTATATGTATTAACAGTGAAGATGATTATACAAGACTTCCTTCCAAGCAATGTATTTACGGTAAGTTTGCACTGTAGTTGACTTTAATTTTGCAAATTTCCAGAGCATCATAGAATTCATTGTGAATACGCAATTCTCCTAAAAACTGAGTCATCTATTTCTCTGTAGTGTAGTATAGAAAATTCCAAGCAAATTTTAAGATAGCCTTGGCTATGGAAATTAGCATTTAATTTTCTGTGTGAACCTACACATTTAACTGATTCATTCAAATGATCATTATCCTTATCTATTCTTATATGTCCAAGCACATAATAAAATATCCGTCCCTACTTCAGAGAATTGTTAAGAAGAAAAAGTAAATTAAGATACATGAGACACAAAGAAGATTGCCTAGAGATCATCATTAATATCTCAATGAATGTTAGCTATTTGTACATACCTTAACTCACAGATTTTGTCATTTAAATATATGCCAAATATTTTCATAATAGTGGAAATAGTATGTATGAATCACATCCTAATGCCTTTAAATAGTAGTTATGAATATCTTTTGCTTTCTATATACATGTATAATCAATAATAATTAAAGCCTATTGATAAAGTACAGAATTGAGATCTAATAGGCATATTATTTATAATCTATTATATAACATATTAGAATAATTTATATTTCAAATAAGAGATCAACTGTTTCTTATTTATTTACAGAGCATACAAAAGACATCTTTAAAGTTATTTTAGTTAGCCTTTTTTCATACGCAGCAAAAATACTCTCTTGTTTACCACACCACAAGAAAATCTTTATTTAAAAATATCAAGCTAAATGCAGCACAAATAATGTAATCACCGTTGAGCTATACTTTCTGAGGGAGTTATAATTTTTGGAAAGCTGTGTTGACCTTTCCGAGCCACCAGGGTATCATTTACTGTAATGAGTGCTAATTTCATAAGTGGTATCTTAGTGATCCAAAAGAGTTTGGACAACTTTCCGAAAGTCTTTGTAAGTCCCCGTGGTGTAGTTTACGCAGTGGGGAAATATGGTTCATTATTCACAAACGTACGTTACAGATGTGGAAATTAATGGTCACAATGACATTTTTTGCTCAATTTAAAATGAGTAACATTAAAAGGACTGCACTTTTAAAAATAAATTGAAATTTACCTGCAGAAAATCCGTATTATTCATTCATTTTTTTCTTTTTTTTCTGAATTTTGTCAAAAATATTTATCTATAAATCTATTTTAAAACCACTTTTAAGATATAAATGAGTATCAAAAGAGGGGCTAATTTTTTTCGTGCGCTCAGAATGATGATTTGCTTCTTCTCTTATTGCTCTCTAAGGCCCTTTTCTGGATCTGCAAACTGATGTTTTGCTGTTTTCAAGCTTGAATGGCAATCAGAACATATTTTTTAGTTCAATGAATTTGTATCTAGGCAAGTTCTTAATTGCCTTACATAAACAGCTTCTTCAAGTTTTCTGTAGAAAATATTTGTATCATTGCCTTTATAAAAAATGAAATTTAGATTTATCTGGATAGGAAAAAAAGTGATGGAATGATTAGCATATTGTACACAATATAGTCCTGTAATATTATAAACAGAACCTTACTTCTCCCTTGTGCATTATAAATGTAAGGACCCAACTTAAGAGAGAGGAAAATCTCTTCTTGCCATTTCTCATTCCTAGTAAGAGATTATAAATCCTTTTTCTGAGTTATTGTCCAATCTGAAACCTCCCCTTTGGAAATAGGAAGTTGGCAATTACCTCAGAAACTTCAAGTTAACATGTAGTGTATTTCTACAAAGTATATTAATGTGCAATGAGTAGGAATGTGTTAGTCTTCACAAGAATTGAAGAAAAAGGGTGGGGGAAGAAGAGTTCCTTTTCATTAAGGTCCCATAAACATTCTTTTCATCAGTTTACTTATGAAATATTAGCATCGTATTAATCATGACTGTTTTCCTTTTCAGTTATATCAAAATATAAACAAGCATTATACTGTAGGGTGAAGAGCAGTGTCTTCCCAACTTTAATGAAGCTACAGAAGCCACATGGATACCTTCTTAAAATACGAATTCTGATTTGATAGGTCTTGAGTAGGGCCTAACATTCAACATTTCTAATAAATAACTAGATGATATTAATGTACTTTATGGACCACACTTTGAATTGTAAGGATATAGAATATTAAATTTTTTACTATTTCTAGATTATCAAAGATGTTTAGAGTTATGGTTTCTGGGGACTTCCCGATGAATGATACATGTCTCCTTATATATTAGTTAGTAAAGCTCTTTAGTTCAACTGAAAATTTTAAAAAGTATACCTATTGTAGAGAAAAGATTATAGAATTAGGGATTCTGTTACTAAAATTATTGCTGCTTTGTTGTCATTTTTCAGATTTATAATATAATAAGACAGATCAAAATCTAGACATTTAAGAAAGAAAATATTTTGAGTATGCAGATATTATCCTTCAGAAAGGGCATCCTGTGAGAAGTTATAACTTTGGAAACGCTACTTAATAGTAAAGGGGCATGATTATTATTATTTAAGAGTGACTTTGTGAAGATCCATTAATATACATTAAACTGCACAAAAAGTAAGAACGTTTATTTATCAGCATGTGATGAAACCAGATATACCATGGATTTCATTGCATATCTAATAATTTGACCATATAACCATGTGCATGTGTAAGAAATGTTAGTCTAGAAGCAGTAAAGCTTTTTGCACAGAATATTTTGTGCTTTCTATATAAATTAATATTTACATTGTGAATGTTCTAATAAAAATATTAATAGCCAGCTATTTAGTTTATAATTTGATTGTTATGGGTTTCTGTATATAATGCTATCGATTTCATATGTCACATTATTGCTATAACATAATTCAATATATTCCATTACAATAAAATGATCAGCCTTTCTAAAACAAGATTTAAATGAGTAATAATATATTTATTTTAGTAACAAAAACTAATTTCTCCATAAGTTTATTTCTGACAGTACACTATATAGCAAAATTCTTTGAAAACAGAACCCGAGATGAGGTAAAAATAAACGAAAAAAAAGAAGAAAAATTCTTGTTTATTTGAACTCTAATACACTTAAAGTCTTTGTAAGTAATCTGAGTAGATTACAAATTTGGAGTTGATAGTGTGCCAAAGAGTCTTTTTAAAAAGAATTCTTTCCACAACACTGTATAAAATTAGTATTTCTTTTGCATTTGTGAGGAAAAATCAGGGTAAATAGTTATTATTGCAGGGAGAATGCTATAAATAGACTGTTTAGGAAGGAAGCATGTTGCTTTGTGTAAAAATAATACAAAGAATGGATCTAGGCATACATATAATGTGTGTACATGTTATATGTAAGTTTATAGAACAGAAATTAGAAAACAAATCATGCAGATGGAGTTGAAAGTTATGACAATATTAGCAAATATGGTTTATAATTTACCTTAAATAGTGAAATGTTTAGCTATGTTGCAGTTACAACAATAGGAAAATTTAAAATGTGGCTAAGTGGCTTAATAAATAATAGTTTATCTCTTACACTTAATAATCTGAATGTATTGAGTATCCTAGTCCCTCTGTAGTTAAATCTTCTACACACACTATGGAGGCTGCCATAGTAAAGAAAAAGAAAAGCAGAGAAGACATGTAATCTGTCCTGTCTGCCACACATTGGTTTAATTTCCTTCCATGCCTACAGCACGCATATACCTTCCCTAAAGGATACGGCAAGGTCCTATCCTGTCAGTGACTGGTCTTCAGGAATTCTTAAATGTCACTGGGAAGATACTTTAAAGGATTCTAGGTTTGAGATGTGGTTCACGATTAAGATCTGATAGTCTGTTTTCTCAGAGATCCTTTTTCTCCTGGCTCTTGACTTTTTTGTTCTCAGGATTAGCTACACTTTTTCATATTTGTGGTAGATATTGGGATATGTGCTTTCCTGCAGGTGTACAGTTTTCTCAGCCTAATTCTGACAGGGGGAAGCTTAGAGACCATTTCTTTAAAAATCCCAAATAGGTAAAGTTTTCTACTCCAGTCTCTTAGATTTTTTCCCAACAAAACTGCCATAAAAGTTTAGTTTCTCTTTTTATCTATTTGATTTCTGTCATTTTCACGTGCTAATTACCATACCCACAGTTCTTGGGAGACGTGTTTCTAAAATCTTTATTACTAGGGAATTTCATTTTCCTGCCCCATATGAACCCTCTCAATGAATGGAGGTTTCTGGAAATTTATTATGATTAATTTCATATTTAACCCATGCCACTCTTTGAAAGATTTTACTAGGCTTCTTTGCACCAAGTCTTTGAAATGTAACAGAAATTGACTTTTCCATCAGTCATTGAATGTGTCACAAATTTTGCTTGTGACAATGTTAAGCTTTATCTGATCCCCGTGCACCTGGAAAACAGCCATGGTTAAAGAAATCCCCCCATCCTTGCATGTTGTGGAAAAGGCTTGTGGCAGAAAACTGCCCTTCCCCCATGATTTACTATTATACTTACAGATGACTGTCTTGTTTACTTATGGCAAGGACAGACACAGACCTCCACATTTTCTGTTTTTGCTTCATATGAGTTTAGGGGAATTTTTTTGTCCCCACTGATTAATCAAAACAAAATGCCTGTTAAGTGACTTGACCAAATGTTAGTTAAGATTCTTTCCTCCCCAAAAGACTCTGAATATTGACCCCCCACTCAGCTGGAGCCAGCATACAGCCCCAACTTAAAGACAATCTGCTGACCTCAGGTAAAGCATTTCCTTATCATCTTCCAGCTGCACCTTTAGTTCTTTTTAGACTTGATTTTCCTTCCCATAAAGAAAATACCTTTTCTGCTTGAATTTTGAGAAGCTTGCAGATCTCATGGTTGGCACTGGCAAATTGACCAATCATTTTTAGAGCTTGTCACCCGCTTGTAACACCTTACTAAATGCAGCCCTAGCCATGCTCACAAACTATTAACATCATGTTTTCTAACTTCTTAGCCTAGAGCTACATGTTCAGTAGGCACAGGATTTGCTTTCCAGGTGATCTTAGGCAACATTTCAGCACATTTTGCTACTGCTCAGATGGATCTTCATCTCTTTACGCTTGGATCTTACTTTCTTACATTGGAATTTCCTGGTTTGTAGATACATTAGTGCAATCTCTGCCTCCCTCATCATGTTACCAGTGGAAGAGATCCCAGTTACCCTGAGTTAGCGGCAGTGTATCTGTACAGGTCTGCAGCAACTTCAGTCCTTACTAGTTCTGTCATTTGACAGAACCCATAGAAGATGCAACACAAAGACTGAAGTGTAATGTAAACTATGGGATTTAATTGAAATGAAGTACCAATATTAGCTTATCAGTTGAGTATGTACTGAACTATGAATATATACTAGACTAATTCAAGATCTTATGTTTATAACAGGAGAACTGGGGGGAGCTTGAAGATGTGTATGGGAATTCTACTTTCTGTTCAACTTTTCTGTAAAACAAAAGTACTCAGATTAAGTTTATTAATTTAAAAAAGACAAAGCATTAGTATAACTATCAGCATAGTTGAAGAGATGGGTGTCCACATATATATGTATATGTATATATGTGTATGTGTATATATGGGATATGGGACACATTTTGATACAGGCGTAGGATGCATAGTAATCACATCAGGGTAAATGAGATATCCATTACCTTGAACATTTATCTTTTTTTGTACTATAAACAATCAAATTATACTCTTTTATTTATTTTAAAATGTACAATAAAATATTGATGACTGCAGTCATGCTGTTATGCTATCAAATACTAGATGTTATTCATTCTATCTAATTATATTTTTGTACTTGTTAACTATCATCATTTCCTACCACCCCCACCACTATGCTTCCCAGCCTCTGGTAACCATTATTCTACTCTCTGTCTCTGTGAGTTCAATTGTTTTACTTTTAGCTTTCATAAATGACTGAGAACATGTGAAGTCTGTCTTTCCGTGCCTGGCTTATTTTACTTAACATAGGACTTCCAGTCCATAGGAGATGGATGTCTTTAAAATTCATAGCTTAAACAAAAGTTATCTGTAAAGAGTATCTTTGATTTTGAAAATGTTTACATTTATAGCAGTATATGTGAACATAGGTTAAAATAAATGAAAAATATTCATAAAATACCGGGCAAGAAAATTTTAGCAGATACAACATGACAGCATACAGAGAAGATCACGTGACTAAAAAACGGAAGTGGCAAAACTTATCAGTGCTATGTTTGCTTAAAAACATTAAATGACTTTGACAGAATTTTAGCTTTATTGTGATATCGTGTTATTTAATATTCCTTTTTTTTTTTTTTTTTTTTTTTTTTTGTAGACAGAGCCTTGCTCTGTCACCCAGGCTGGAGTGCAGTGGCAAAATCTCAGCTCACTGCAACCTCCACCTCCCAGGTTCAAGTGATTCTCCTGCCTCAGCCTCCTGAGTAAATCCCTCCTGGGATTACAGGCCTGTGCCACCATGCTCGACTCATTTTTGTATTTTTAGTAGAGATGGGGTTTCACCATGTTGGTCAGGCTGGTCTTGATCTCCTGATCTCGTGATCCACCCACCTCGGCCTTCCAAAGTGCTGGGATTACAGGCATGAGCCACCACACCTGGCCCTTATTTAATAATCTAAGGTACTGGTATTTTTGTCTCATAACAATAATTTTATTGTAAAATAAATTACATAGTAATATGTGACATATTAATGTTTTTGTATTTATTCCCTTTTCACCAGCAGTTGATGCTTCATATATTTCAGCCATAGTATCTAGAACTCAGTACTGAAAATGTGTTTATCCATCCCTTCAGTACTCCATATTCAGGAGCCATGTTTGAGTGCTCTATCTGTAGCATCTGTCACAATAATTGATGCAGGGTAGATGTGGAACAGGAAATTTGAAATCTAAAACTATTGCTGAACCTTTATTTATTTTTTTAAAAAGATGCACCATAAAATTCAATATGTCATAGAAACACAGAATCTTCTATAATAAGAACTTTGACTTTTTGAAGTCCTAGGCTGATCATGATTCTCCTCAGTAAGCAAAAATGTTAACATCCAGGTAATTACCAAAGTCTAGAACAAGAAGATGAGATGGATGGGAAAGATGATAGGTAAATGGTCTATCCTAGGTAGGATAAATAAGAATCTCAGTCTGTTTCATATTATGCTTGGGTTTTTAATTCAAAAATAAACATAAAGTGTCTTTTTAAATTTCCTTGAAATGCAACATTTAATTAAAAGCATGCAAACCTTTATAAATGTTATTTAATTCATAGACTATGTTTATGTTAGAAAATGGGATTTGTTAACATGTTACACATTAATTTCATTAACCCTATTCATCATGATATGAATTGTTGCAGTTGTTTCCTAAAGAGAAACTCATATTTGATGTCTATTTTCTTTTATTTTTTCTTTTCAATGGTATAAAAAAACTTACATAGTAACTTCACCAATTTTAAATTCAAACTGAATACAAATTCTGGTTACATCAACACGAATGATCAATTATAATTAATTAAATGAGAAAAATCAATGAATGGTGGCCATTAGTAAGCCAGTATCATTTTCAGTGTCTATTTTGAATTTTATTCCAGTCCTAACTGATAGGGTTTTAGAAGTAAGTCCTTGATGACTCTATAGATCCTCAACTCTGGTGACTTTATTTTTCTTAGTAGGAAGAATATGGCTTATAAAGAACTATGATTTATACTTTAATTGTAAATTCCACTTGCTCTGTTTATGGTGTTTTATTTTGGGTCAAGATAGTTCTCTATTCCATGACCTATTACCATTTAGTTTGTATTGCTGGCAAACAGTTTCCTATTTATAACACAAAACTATTTACTCCCTGGGGAGTGCTGACTCTCAGTTAAATTAACCACCGCTAAAGCAATTACCATTTTAAGGAGCCAAATCCCTTTTGAACAATTCCAATTATATTTGGAATCGAACACCGCAGGTTTTTAAACAATTATGTACAACATTGCCATGTATCCACAGTCTCCAAAAAATTAATTGACTAATAAATTAGGTGATTATTCATTTATAATATGTGATAATGCTTCTTTTTCCTTTTAGGAAACCATGGCTTCTTAATAAAGACTCTTAAATGCCAGATGGACATCTGGGAGTACCTTTATCTTACATTAGTCAACTCATTCTGTAGTATATAAGTCTCTGTCCTTAATACTCAAAAGCTTATTTCTTAACCTTATACCCCAGTTTATTTTTGACTGACTCCCTTGGTGACTTGGCCATAGTAAAACTTGAGGTCCTTGGTTTGTTAATTCAGCTATTCTCTCCACGATGTCTTTTTACTTTGCTTTCTATCTCTTCATCACTCCTGCTTAACATTTGAGTCGATGCACTAGTTTTTTTGAAATATAATCCACAGCCATGCAATATACCAATGTGATTATCTCTTTCATATTTCCTTTTTCATGACTGTGTTTCTAACTTTCCTGAAGTACATCCCTACTTTTCCATTGAGGGGATAGTGATGGAAGAATTAAAATAGATATCTCAGGACAAAGTAGAATAAAATTTTAATATTTGAATCTAATATTTAATATAAATTTCTAAATCTGCAATTAAAAATGTGTTTAAGAGTTAGGCCTATCTGCAGAGAAAAGGTGTTTAATTTTTTTTATTCTCCTCCTTTTTAAACATATGATTAAATAAACCAGGTTATACAGCTATACTAAAAGTCAGAAGTCAGGAAATCGATAAACTCAATAGCGTCTGCTTGTTCCTACCGAATGATAAAAAGAAAAGATCTGGAAAGAGAGTGAAGGCATATTTCAAGGTTTATGTTTTCTTCCTTCAAAGGCCTAACCAGCAATGATTTCCAGAAAGGATAAAATTTTGCAGAGACAAGAGTATAGAAAGACATGGCAGAGAAATAGCCCACCGTGAACCCAAGGGTTCAGCCATGCTCTAGGATAACAAGAAATAGACAGAGATTCAAAAATTGTCGTGTCTCTAGCACTCGAGGGACCTGAGGAGCAGTAAGCCCTGCCCATCTGCAGCCATGGAGATAAAGAAAATTAACATTGTTTGCAAACCTGCTTACCCTAGAGAAAAGGTATCACTCAGAAAGCATATGGAAAGAATACTGCAGTTGATTGTCCCCTCATCTTCTTTTGCTTGGAGGGAGAGAATAAAGAAAGATAAGAGGCCCAGAAATTCATCAAAGGGGTTATTCTAAATGTCCTAATTTTCTGCCCAAAGTAGTATTACAAAGCAATTATATAAAACTTGTAGTGCCTCTCTTCTGCAGTTTCTTTATTTTCCCTTTTCATTTTCTAAAATAAAAGTTTGAATTCCCTTTCTTTGAGCCGTCTTATTTTCTGTTTCATGGCATTACCATTGCCTATGTGAATATACAATGTTATGAACAATGGTTATATTGATCTAAATAGCAATAAAGTTTTAAAAAGTTAATTTTCTAAAATGCAATGGAATTTAGTTTACTAAAAAGAACACTCATAATCCATTTCTCATATTATATATGTTTGGGGCTTGTGGAAAATCACGTGTAATAATTATTCAAAAATATGTAGCAAAATACACATTGGGATTTTGTTGGCTATGTCCATAACATTATCAACCTTTATAATGTTAAATAAGCTCAGTTATTCTTAGAAAACCATACAAAAATGTAGAGCTTAATTTGTTAATATAAGATGAATACCTTTGTAATAACAACTTAGGACAAGAAATAGAAAACTCTACTCTGCATCCCAGAAGGCCTCCTCCAATGTCTGTCCCCTTAATCTCTCTAAAAGTAACAGCTATTCTGAAATTACGGTAATCACTTCCTTTGTTTCCACATGGTTTTTTCATCCAAATGTACATCTCTGAACACTACAGTTAGTTTTCTTTAAAAAAACATTGACATATTTTTAAAGTCTCTTACCAGCGGCAGATCTCCGTACTTTCTTTCTCCCTTGAAGGACAGTGGTTGTTTGATTTGTTTAGACTCCCACTGTCTTGAATTTGCTGATTGTTCACTCATAGGGCAATTTGACATGTTCCTCTGCCCTCTGTATTACCTTTAATCTGTCAGCTGGTCCCAGAAGTTTAGTAAGGTTACAGGTGGTGTTTTCTTTCTCCAGGAGACACACATCAGGAGGCGCATATGAGTGTGTGTGTGTGTGTGTGTGTGTGTGTGTGTGTGTGTTTTGCTTAAAAAAATATTAGCAGCTGTTGTCAGATAGTTCCAGTTATTTACTTGGGTTGTAGAGTAATATTTGAAGTCAGTGTGCTTTTATTTATTAGAGGAAATAATCTTATTAAGAAGCAGTTTGGTTTTCCAGGGGTAAATTCATGTAGAGAAAGAGATTTAATGTGTGATTATTTCTTATTATTGTTTCTATTTTAAAAACAAACTGTTTATTCTGATTTCCTCAGAAGGAGACCAGATATTTTTCAATCACCTTAAAATCATGGATTTACATGTACACTATAGATTTAAATCCATGATCATAGTTGTCCTTATTGAAGTGAATATTGTCTGTTTTTATACAGGGAGTCTACTATTCGACTGGCACAAACCTACATTGTCATTGGTAATTTTCTTATTGTTTGCTGTTTTCAGATGCAAAAGAAACTATTATTTTTTTCATTTTCTGACCCATATATAAAGGCAAATATTTCTCCAAGAATCCTCCATTACATAATTGGAAAATAGTATCGTTAGATTACAGTCTGGTCTGGGTGTTAAGGATGCATATTGATTCCAGACTTGGTCATTTAGGTCTATTTGGGACACAAGGCAGAATATTTCTTGATAGGTAGGTAGGTAGGTAGGTAGGTAGATAGATAGATAGATAGATAGATAGATAGATAGATAGATAGATGATAGATGAGACAAGAAAAGACAGACTATGAATAAATTAATCATACTGCTGTTTCTAACTCAAAGATTCAGGACACATGCTTTTGACTTAATTCTTCCATGTTGCATCTATAATACTATACCATGTATCTTCTATTTTTACACATTGCCTCATTTATCTTTCATATTCCATCTGAAATTGTACCATATTATATGTCTATTATCTTGTTCTTCCACATAAAAAATCCTGGTTTTCAAAAGCACATGAAGAAGAATATGAAGAAATATGAAGAATATGAAGAATATAAGAAATTCTTATATTCAAAAGAATATGAAGAAAATAAAATATAATTACTGATTTGCTTCTTTCCACATTACATATGTAGTTTTAGATTAGTAATATTAAGCAAGCACAATTAATTATCACTGCTGGGAAAATAAAATCTTATTTTGAAGGTGTTGACATCCACTGCATTTATTTTCCTTTGTTAAGCTCACTAGTTTCCTCTGGAATCTGAGTTCTATTGAGAAGATTTTGAACAATTGTTGAGATATAGCTTGCTTTATGTCAAATTAATATATTCGACTGAATTTTATAGAATTAATTATCTGAATACTCTAGTTTTCTAAAGATAAAAGAAAATTTGACATTTTAAAATATTTCATCAAAAATAAATTTTGAATTTGTTAGAAAAAAGACATTAAGGCCTTTCGCCATGGCTCACGGCTGTAATCCCAGCACTTTGGGATGCCAAGGCACGTGAATCACCTAAGGTCAGAAGCTCTAGACCAGCCTAGCCAACATGGTGAAACACTGTCTATACTAAAAATAAAAAATTTAGTCTGGCAAGTGGTGGCTGCCTGTAGTCCCAGCTACTCGGGAGGCTGAGGCAGGAGAATTGCTTGAACTCAGGAAGCAGAGGTTGCAGTGAGCCGAGATGGCACCACTGAACTCCATCCTGGGTGAGAGAATGAGGCTCCATCTCAAAAAAAAAAAAAAAAAAAAAAAAGAAGAGATTAATATATTAATATTCAGAAAAACACTGATAAATTGTATATATTTATATTTACAAAAAATTTATATTTTCTATGAATAATAAACATATATTGGTCATCAAACATAGGAGAAACCTGTACAAGGAAATCAAATTGTATCTGACAGGTAAAATCAAGTTTTGGAAATCATCCGTGGATCATGTGAAATTCATTAATATGTCTTCATTTCAAATGATACTTCATGTATGATACAGACTTTATTGTCTGAAATAGTTAGTCTCGTGGAGTCAATATTAATACTAGTCTCTCAAAGATCGTATGAAAATTCGTTAATAATTCATTACTTTCCATTTTTAAATCAGTTTATTTAGGATATCTGTAATAAGAATTTATTCAGAACTTGAATAAAACAAGTCTCTTTAACTCTTTACATTTGAAAAGTTCTGCAGACAGGCAACATGTAATTAGTAATAAGCATATTTTGGAGGACAGAGTTTCACCCAGAAGAAAAAAGTAGCAGCAGACAACAACAACAAAAAATTCGTATGCAAATGTATTTGCGGAGAGACACTTCACATATGAAAAAACCTTTGGGCACAATTAAACTCCAAATATGATAATGATGATAGCAAAGATGTTCTATTTTCCTTACCATCTTTTCATTTGAATAAAATGTTCAAGTTTCAGACTCATACATTTCTTCAGGCATTAGATAACTATTATGTAAGAGGCATTGACCCCTTTATATTCTTCAGATAGTCATGTTTTTCATCAGGTAATGCTAAAAAAAGATTGCTCCTCTACTCGCTCAATAAAAATCAATAAACGTGCTGCCTGGAGGATCTTCCTTTCTAATTTGCTCCTCTGCTAAAAACAGGCTATGAGAGTACATCTTTCATACATAGCACATCAAAAAAAACTGAAAGATATTTCTTTCATCTTTTGCTGCTTACTGCTTTAATTTACCATCTTAAAAGTGTTAAAAATAACAAAAGAGAAAACTCGGAGCTTAGTCTTGGAAATAGAGGAATATTTGCGTTATTTCATATAGTTATAATTTAGTGAGATGCCGTTTTTCTCTTACTTTTTCTTTCATTCATTCAATAAATATTTATGGAGAACCCTTTCACGAGGCAGGAATATATAATCACTGGGTAGTCAAAGAAACTTCAATTCTTTGAAGGTCTTGCTGCTTAGATGGTAAAATAATGAAAACAGTGTAGAATTTTTGATGCAATGGCAACAGTAGGCCATTGTAGAGATTTAAGTTCTGATTTCCATATTATCCTTTAAATATAAATAAAACTTAAGGTAAAACAAATATCATTTTATATTAGATTTATTGATCAGGATTTGAGTGCCTTTTAAAAACTATGACTTCTCCTCCATTTTCAACATGGAAATATCCATTAAGTTAATTGAGGTCTTTTTAATATTTCTTCCCACTCATATTTTTGTTACTACAAGCTCTCAACTGGATTATTTAAATTACTTCCTTTTTTCTTCTAATTCACTCCTTTTTTTCTTCTGCCTCTGATTATTTCAATCTCACAGCTAGATTTAACATTTTAGAGCAGTGCTTTCTGATAGAATCTCTGTGATGATAAAAATGTTCTACATCTGCACTATACAATATGGTAGCCACATATTGTTATGGAGCCCTGGACATGTAGCTAATGCAACTGAGGGCATAATTTTAATTTTATTCAATTTTAATCAATGTAAAAGTAAATAGCTAATTTTGCTAGTAGCTAATATATTGAATGGCACTACTGCAGAACAAAAATCTAATTATTTCCATTCATGCTCATAAGTCTTCTACTCCTCTCAGTGTGATGTCAAACTCTTCAACATGAATGAAAATCAGTATCAATATTGATCTTTGCTTATTTGCTAACCTCATATATACTCCTTCTCCCTTCATTCCATGAAATCTATTGGGCAGTTAGACTTAATTTAGTTTAATGTATTTGACCATACACTTTCCTATCACTTAATGATGTACATGTCATTCTCTCTACGTAGATGGTTCCACTTTTGTCACAATAGAACTGTAGGGCCAGAAATTGGATACTGTAGAGTAGAAACATTTCAGTGATTTACGAAGATGAGAAGAAACTCACTGTGTTAGTCTTCTGTGGATTACAAGCAAGTTACACATTCTGAATGTACTCAAGGAAAACTATGCTAAAGAGACTGCCAGTGAGCCACTTTAGCTCATTGTAGTTCACATTCTGCTCTCTGGTCCCAATGTTTCACAATCAAATGCAAAATATATTCACCTCATCCCCAAATTCCCAAAAGTCTTATTTTATTTCAGCATCAGTACAAGGCTAAAAATTCAATCGTCTACATCTGATCCAGGTATATACAGATGATGCTCCTGGTTGTAGTTTGTTAAGTACAGCTCACGGGGTACAATTCCTCTCTATTGTGAACCTGTGAAGTAAAACAGCCAAATTAGCTACCAAAACACATCCAGCATACAATTGTGGAACAAGAATAGGATGCCAACTATAGACATTGCAGGTCAAAAGGTAAGAAATACAAGGTAAAGGAAAGGTCACTGGTCCATGACAGGTTTGAAATACAGCTGTGCTAACTCTAGCTGCAGTTCCTTGATTAGATTTCAGTTCCTAGGAAAAATATTATTCCTGGCTTTCAGCTGTGTTCTTTACATTTTTAGTTCCAGTCATCAAATAGTCCTTCCTTTTTTATAAAATTTAGCACATGTTTGTATCTTAGTTTTATCAGTCACCTTCCTTCTTATCTGTAGAGTTTTTGCTGTCTGGAAATGTCCTTTAATTATGTATATTCTCTTTCCTTTTGGTCCAAGCTAGCGGTGTTTGTACTGAACTGAATTTCTACGGAAGTTTATGAGTCCCCCATAGACTTCCCTGGAATTTACTCCATTAGACAAAAAGTTACGGCCACAGGTCTTTCTGAGATAATTTCTCTGTACCTTGGCCTGTTGCTGGGATAGCTGAGGGACACCACTCTTAAATTACCTAGAGACTCTCTAATTTGATTAAGACGATCTGTAAGTCACACCCTTAATGTTTTGAAAGTCCCTTTGTGCAATTGACTACTCTGATCTTTCGATCTTTCTGAGGCTTTAGGAAAAGAGTGTACAGGCATACGGTCTTGCCCTAATTCTTTTCTCTAAAGTATGCTTTCCTGATAATGAGTGAATCTCTGAATTTTAATGTGTTTTGCTATTTAGAATAGCTAATAATTTCAAAATCATCCAATCCTGATCCCTTTTTTTAAAGCAAGTCTTTCTTCTATTTCTTACTTCTTGCACTTTAAGCAGAAAGAAATAATCAAGCCCCAACTTCAATATTTTGTTGGAAAATCTCCTTAGCTGTATGACTAAATTAATTACTTACAAGTTCTACTTTCCTCATAAGTGCAGGTGAAAAATTTTTTTTTAATGTTCTGCCACTACATGGCACAGATATTTCTTCCTCCAGTTTCAATAACATGTTCTTCATTTCCTTCCAAGCTCTCATCAGCAGCACTTTAGCATTCAAATCTCTACTAACAGTCTGTTCTTGGTGATTTAAGCTTTCTCTGTCTTGCTCTTCCAGATTGTTCTAGTCTTGACCCCCTGCCTGGTCCCAAAGCCACTCTCACATTTAGACGTCGCTTCCAGCAGCACCCCACTCTCAGGTACCAACATCTGCATTACTTTTTTATTGATTAGGAGCAAGTTCCGGTTTTTACCCACCAGAATTATACAAGGGAATTATACAAAGGTTTGATTCATCGGGGGTTACTTTAGGAAGTGTCTACCACAGCTATGTTCATGTTTGTATCAATGCCAATGAAAGACATGTTAGTGGGAATATATTTGAGAAATAGATAATATCAAAAAATTATACTGCACATTACCATTCTCACACACGTGTGAAGGACATAAACAATGAGAAGAAATTATGCTAATCTGTTCACTGGAGCACTTGATGCACAAACTAACGATCATATAAACTCTGATGTGCTTTGAAATGTTTGATGGTAAACAGCCAATTGCTTTTTAATTTATAAAAGGATTTTATACTAATATAAAAGTAATTTATCTTTATGGAGCTTATCAACCTTAGCAAATACTGATTTTTTTCTATACAGTGAAGTAAAAATAAAGGGAAGAAAATTATTTCTATGTAAATGTAGACTATGTTGTAAAATATTCTTTGAGGATAAGATATTTTGAATTAAATTCAGTTATTTAAATATTCACAGAACATCTATTATGGGCCAATTACTGTGCTAAAGAAAACGTGTTGTTTGAGTTATAGCATTATCTTCTAGAATATGATAGTCAAATCAAGGAAATGTGAAAAACTATAATATTACAAGTAAGAAAAATGTTACAAATTAGGCAAACAAAAAATGTAGTGGGCATGGGACCAGAATTAGAAAGCAAAACACCTTCTTTCTCTTCTGTAAAAAAAAAAAAAAAAAAAAAAAAAAAATGCTTTTTGTGGAAATAGAAACTGCCTGATATAATTAAGACCCACAGGAACTGCATGAGTGCTTGAGCGAAGCAACTTCTCAGAGGTAATAAAGCTCCATTAAATCACTTACCTGAGACTTCTGAGAGGGCACTTAACAGGGAATGACTCTATCTATCTATCTATCTATCTATCTATCTATCTATCTATTATCTATCTATCTATCTACCTATCTATCTGTTTGTCTGTCTATCCATCCATCCATCAACTGTCATCTAACGATCTATCATGTATCTATGGGTCATCTATCTATTGATCTGTTATCTATCTATTATCTATCTACCTATCTATCTATGATGTGGATTGTATAATTGCTAGGTAATTGATCCAAAAAAATTTTCCAGAATAGACTATCTCTTCTTAAAATAAAATAAATACACGGAGAAACCATATTATAGGTCTTATCAGTTGTACTTTTATTTGTTTGCTTATAATCCAATAGCATTTTGTTGAGCAGAAAGGCCATACAGAATCCACTCCAACTTATATTGTGGCAGAGAGGATCAGGAAGAAAGAAAATTGGAGAGGGGCCAAAATGCCAGAAAAACGAAAATGGATGCTGAAAATAGAAGCTTGATTTCATTCAAGTCCCAAAACAAATTTTACATTGTAAACATAAAAGCAAACAATTTCCTGAAGTTAGTAAAATACCAGACAATTCAATATGTTTTTCATATATTGTGTTTTTAAATACCACATTAACACTGTTTAATACATGCTACTTTTATTATCGTCATTTTATAAAGAAAGAAATAGAGGCTTACAGAGTTTAAATAATTTGTTACAGGTTGTACATCAGGTAAAAGATGAAGTAGACCTTCAGTTCACCTGATTTGGCTACTCAGAGCTCATTACAGAGTATATCTTTTAGATGCAGACCAAGATTAATTGGATTCTTTGTTATACTATCTCTGGAAGAGGGTCTAGAATTTTAATTAGCATCAAGATATGATTGATTCTCTGTAGTAGATAACTTTGGCTTCAAATAAAAAGCCAGAAAACAGTAGAGCCTACCAGAACCATTGGCAATAAAAATGAACTTTAACATTTACCCAAGTCCCACCCCATACTTAGAATTTACCCAAGGCCCACCTTATACTTTAGTTCAGGGGAAAAAAGATTATTGTATTGACTACCTGAAAAAGGATATATAAAAGTATAAAAATACATTTGTTTAAAACACATATTTGAAATGTACTGTATTGATGTTGTAAGGGATTGTGAACTATTTTTGACATCAAAAATTTCAAATAAAATGCATACATATATTTTTTAGAAATACACTATATATAAATCCTAAGTCTACAAGTATTATAAATACTTAAATTATACTTAAATTGAAACAATGAACTTTCTGTAAAAAATAAAACCTGCTTTAATTAGAACATTTTATTAGTGAAAAATTAATCAGAACTAAGAAAATTTTTGAGATTAAAACATATTTAATACTATCTGACAAATATACCATTCAGGAATAATTATTTTTCTGCAGATATTCATTTATTCGTTTATTTGGGAATTATTTAGGACATACTTATGTAAAAAGGTCTATCTGATTTAATCCACATTAGTCAGTTATGTAATTAGTCTTCCATTGCAAAATAGATTTTGATATACATACCAGGGTTTTTTCTATAATTTGTGTTACATTCTTTAGCTCCAATTGAAAATTAGTAATGTATATCATAAAAAGATGTATAGGCTATAAGTGCATTTTTATTGTTCTCACTCCAAAAATTTTCTACTACAAATCATCAAAATATTATTGTGTTCTACTTCCTTGTATATATATATTATTTTCAGGTAAACATTGACAATTCAAAGGAAAACTCCCTAACATAGTACTGTGTTATATATTTTAGAAATGGTCGTTTCAATTTATGGGTTAAAAATGGTTCTCTGTATCAGTAGACAGACAATTTAGCCAGATATATTATATGTCTGTGTTTGGCAACTACCTGTAAATTGAAGGTTTACAATTATATTTTTTATTGTTTGGTCCATAATAATATTCATATTTACACCAAGTTTTGAGTATTGTCTAGCAGGACTTATCAATGTTAATAATTCAATGAGTATTTAGTTAACTGAAAGTGAATATAAACCCCATAGTGTTATTTTTTACTAGTGTTTACAGAAATAACAAAATTTGAAAATATATAAAATGTGAAAGTTTTCTATATGAAATATATTTTATCATAAAATTACCAAACAAATACTAATATGACACTTAAGTTGAATTATTACTGGGCTAGCCCAATATATAGCTTAGCTGTACTGACAATATGCAGCTCATGACGGGCAGTTCCAGCTTTGCGGTCACTTGTATCCCATTTTCAGATATTTCCCCTCTTCCAGTACACTGTAGCACTATTGACACCATTTAACCAATATGTATAATTATCTGCTGCAGGTGACATGGCCTTGCTTCAGAACTAGGGTATTATATTATAGAATGGCTAAGTTTGCCATAAACCTCATGCAACGTCTTTTCCTACGACAGATAACTCTAATTATGGGATTTGCTGGGTCACATGGCCCAAGAGCCAAGCCATGTGCACCACACTGTTGACCTTCTGCTGAACCCTTTCTTGATCTGGGCATCAATGAAACTAACAGCCTGGCACCTGAGCAGTAGGTTGAGATGTGGAATATGCTATCTCCAGAACCTGAAAATTCCTATGAGGTGTTATGCTTTCTTAGTAAGAGGAGGTACACAGTGCAAGTATTTTTTCTTTATTCTGCAATAAATAAACCAGCACGCTCTGGACAACTAGATTCTTGAAACTATTGAAGTGCTAGGCAAGTGAATACTTATAAAAGTTTATCTCCAGATTCGGGAGGAACTTCCATCCTGTCATGTGTTTGCCAGATCTTCCTTTTATGAACCAAGTATAATAATGTCAAAAATACAAGGGACAAATATCATGTTCCATAGAATGTCCAGATGGTTTCAGATCCCTTTGGTCTATATTAAGACAGAGGGCAAAGAAATTATCATAGCCTTTCGGCTAAACTGTTGCCATTTTTGTTACCTTTTTGTTACATACCACATACACACCACAGTGTTTTGAGGCTATTAATCTGGACTAGAAGATGACACATTAGAACCTACAGCTGCAACATAGCCTTGCAAGCTTAATTAATTGAAAATCTGATGGAAACAAGCAATGTTGCATGTTTAAGTCAGTTGCACATTCCCCTGGGATGTGATATTGCCTTCAGTTTACTCTCCTGGACAGGATAGGAAAAAGGCAATTCCATAGTCTTATGCTTGGCCACGTCTACTCCACAGATCTCAAAATTATATGGCCTAATTATCAAGCTTGTCCATTGCAACTATGCATTATATATATATCTATGCTATACTAGATTATATTATAAAGTATATCTATTATATATATGCTATATTATGTAGTATATAGTATATTACACACACATATATGTATCTATACACACACACACACAGAGCCCACATTGTATATATATTGAGTATCACATATCAAAAATGCTTGGGGCCAGAAGTGTTTGTTATTTTTTGGACTTTTTCGATTTTTGAATATTTGCATATACATAATAAGATGTCTTGGGAATGGGATTCAAGTCTAAACACAAAATCCAGTTATGTTTTACATACACATTATACACAAAGCCTAAGTGTAATTTTACATAATAGTTTAAATATTTTGTGTATAAAACAAAGTTTTGACTGCAATGTGTCATATGAACTCAGGTGTGGAATTTTCCATTTGTGGCACATCATATTGGTGCTCAAAAAGTTTTGTATTTTGGAGCATTTTGGATTTCAGAGCATTTTGAATTTCAGATTTCCACTAGAGGTGTGTGTATGTATACATGAACATATACATGTGTGCGTGTGTGCATACATACACAAGTACGTATATAAATGTATAATTGCAATGGACAAGCTTGATAATATCCACATATCTGTATCCTATCTATAATATGTATGTGTGCCTGCACATTTGAAGTGGAAAATGTTCCCTTGTCCCCCTTGTAGGGCTTGCGATAGGGGTGTGGCTCGCTTCTTTAGTGCCCCGCTGCTGAGACCTCCAGGGTAGCACACAGATGGGCAGGCTGTGGGGCTCCGACCGCACGGCATTGTCTAGGGGTGAATGTTTGCAGCTCCTGAACCCCCAGTGGGCGTGTGTTACTGTGTGCTCTTTTAGTTTTGCTGTCTGTAGGTGGCTTGTGTTAACCAGCTCAATTAGACCCTCTACCTTGTCACAAGGACAGAGGGCTTTCTGTATCCTGAGTTTTCGCCCTGTTGTACGGGAAGAATCAGATCATTCGTGGGCTTGGAGAATGAGTGCAAGGTTTTATTGAGTGGAGGTAGCTCTCAGCAGATGAGGGAGCCAGAAGGGCGATGGTTTTCTCCGGGAGTCGCGCAGCTTGGCGGTCTGGGCTGTCCCCTGGCTGCCCCAGTTGTTCTGCCCTCGGTGGCCTGCCGGTGTGCTGGTGCCTGTTGGTACGTGCCTCTCCAAGTCCAGCTCCCCATGTGTTCCTCCGCCGATGTGTTCCTCTTGACGTCCAGCTGCCTGTGTGTCTGCCTGCTGGAGCCTCAGGGTTTTTATAGGCACAGGATGGGGGTGTGGCAGGCCAGGGTGGTCTTTGGAAATGCAACATTTGGCCAGGAAAACAAAAAATGCCTGTCCTCACCTAGGTCCGTGGGAGTGGAGCCCTAGCCAGGGATCATGCCCTCCTCTACCCAGCACTTCCCTGCCCCATTCCATGTCATTTAAAGGAACCATGCCCTTCCTGGCACTTCCCTTCCACATCACAATTAGAGTTGGATTCATTTGTAACCTGGCACCCATATGCCCCAACTCTAAAAGATGCTGTGATAACACTCAGGTTCCTCAGTATCAGTGACTATTTATACTCTACGTCTAACAGTCACTGAAAGGTTTGTGTTCTTAAATGGATTAAATGGCTTAGGATCTTTGGAGAAAAAGGGACAGACTCATTACCAAATAGATTTGACATTCTGCTGCAGGTTCCTTTCTTAGGAAGACTTGGCCTTCATCCAGTCATGTGGTTCTGAATCTTAACAATGCGTAAACCTCAGCACCTGGACAAGGGGCTGTGACATTTTGTTAGAATGACTTCCCCAGGCTCGTGATCATTCATTCTAGATTTCTTTTGTTTACAACAATTGAGCAATACCCTCTTTGGTTGCCCATTGATATTGCCCCTCAGAATAATGTTGTAATAACCATTCCCATTGTTCTTGCTGATTGTATACATACCCTCCTGTTTGCAATATTTTGTAACCTCCCATTGCATTAATGTGTCTGCCTTTTTCTTCATGGTTAAGTATTCACATGTGGCCTCTATTACTGCAGAATTTTATCATTACTTTTCTCTTAGGAATTCCAGTTCTATAACAGTATCTCTAATGGGCAGTCAAGTCCTACAGAGGACAGTCAATGCTGAACTTTTAAATGAGTTATTTTAATTGAGTAATAAAAAATCAGACAAAACTACACTTTATGTTTGGAAAATCACTGAGTGGGGATATAAAGAGAAAATTGAAGAAAAATATTCTTTGTGGAGAAAAATTGGGAAGTGTGCCTGATGTATTTAAGAAATAGCAAAAAGGACAATGTAGCTAGCATGAACAATCAAGAGTAGTAGGCATTGATGCTATACGCATATATATATGTATGTATGTACACAAATACATATATTTATGTACGTATGTTTCTGTGCATATATAAAGATATCTTTCTGAATCCAGATGCAATGTAAAATTAAAGCTCTTACAATTGCTTTCAAAGTTCAACAAGGTCTATACAGAGATAAATATATATATAAAAAATATATATACACACATTTCTCATACAATAAATTTGTATTTTGTATATAATATTGTATATTATAATAAATTAAAATATTATTTCATGTTATGTATTTATTATATACTATTATAAGTGTATATGTTCCTGATAGTATACATATTATGTAAAAATGTATATACTATGAGAAAAAATATATATGTAGACCTTGTGAGAGCTTGAGAACCATTGTAGGAACTTCGATTTTATGTTATATGAAGTGTAGAATAGTTCTAGAATGTTGATAACGTAACTAACATCACTCTTCTTAAAATACTCTGTCTCTTATTTAGAGATTATACTGTAGGAAGTGATGTGTGGACATATTAACTTTAATTAAGAACCCAATACAGAAATAAATGAGAAATAACAGAATGTAACTTGGATGATAACGTTGGAGTGGATGATTAACGGTCAATAGTTGATTTGATGTCAATAAAAATAAGAGAAATAATAGCTCTATCCCCAAGATATAAAGTCTGAGAAAAGATTGGATGAGACACAACAATTGAATGTAATGTATGATTTTTTTTTCCTTTTTTTATGGATCCTGAATTTTAAAAACAAAACAAAACAAAAAGCAACAAAGAATATTATTGGAACAATTAGGAAAATTGAAATATGCACTGTATATTACATAACACCATTGAATTAAGATTCAATTTCCTGAATCAGATCTTCATTTCATGGTTACATATGATGAATACCCTTGTTCTTAGGAGATGTTTGATGAAGCATTCACAATGAAGTGCCACAGTATCTTAGGAGATGTTTGATGAAGCATTCACAGTGAAGTGCCACAGTATCTTTAATGAATTCTTTTTTTTTTTTTTTTTTTGAGACGGAGTCTCGCTCTGTCACCCAGGCTGGAGTGCAGTGGCGCAATCTCGGCTCACTGCAAGCTCCGCCTCCCGGGTTCACGCCATTCTCCTGCCTCAGCCTCTCCGAGTAGCTGGGACTACAGGCGCCCGCCACCACGCCCGGCTAACTTTTTGTATTTTTAGTAGAGACGGGGTTTCACCGTGGTCTCGATCTCCCGACCTCGTGATACGCCGATATTTTAGTTTGAAAGATGTCCAAGACGTATTTTCTACGTTTGGAAATCTTACAATCTAGGACGGGAAGCACATACCTCACTAACAATATCCATATACTAAATACAGTAATAAGAATATTCAAAGTCCTACATAAGTGCAAGAAGAACATTTTATTCGTTAGAATCATACATTGCATTCAATTGTGATGTCTCATCCATTATGTAAATGAATAAGAAGGGTAAAATCCTGCCCCTGTCATAGACCTTGTGAATATAAATTTGTGAATACTAACTTCATTTCTATTACCCTTATGTTTTAAATTGGAGCGTTATTTCAAGAGGAATGAATATAAGCATTGAGCAATCAGCTGAATACATGGGTAATGCTTTAAGTTCTGAGATCAAGACTCAGGGGCGAGGGCACTGCTGGAGTTCTATAGAACAGCAACGTGTGTACATACTACCAGTGGCTGAATGACCTAGAGGGGTTCATGTACAGTTTTCTTTGCAGGAGAATTCTCAGAGGGTTTTCAGCAAAGTTGTAACAACTTTGTAACCCAGACCTACATCTCCCCCTTTCTAGTAGATTCAAAGAAATCTCTATAATCAGTTCCTTGAAATTGGAAGTGAGCCCACTGTGAGAAAATTGATGAATGTTTGTTTACCTGCTGGGTGTAAAAATTGAAAAATAGCAACCTAAGGAAGTATTTGTTTTGATCTTGTATTGTGCTTGATGATTATGCAGCAACTGGGAACGAGCTATAGAGCAAGAAATCAGGAGGCGGCCGCACACTCAGAAGTTCAGTGCTGGCCAACAGATATTTATTTGCTGTCAAAAGATTTCTGCTCACCAAAAAGCTGGGTGGTTCCAGGATATTTATATATCCTACAGCTGCAGCATGGTTTATAACTCAAATACTAGAGAATCTCCACGTCTCTGTATCTCAGGGATACAAATAGAAACATGTTAAAGGAGGATACTTTTGGATTTTATCCTTTTTAAATTATAGTTTAAGCACAAAAAATGTTACAAAAATATGTTTGGGGATGTGACAAGGAGATTGGGGGCTACTGCACACTTATTAAGTCAGGAGACTTCAAGTATTCCAGAAAGCTTCATGTTTATTATGAGCCTATTGGCGTATGTTATGAAAAAGTTACATACTCTGTTTAAATATTGTATAACTCAGTTCTATCTTATTGTTACATATTCAAACATAGAAAAGAAAGTGTCTTTCAAGAGGTCAAAGAAAACAAAAACTTCAAGAGGTCAAAAAAAAAACAAAAATGTTAACTTAGAAAAGTAGACTATGAATTCCAGGGCAAGAAAAGTTACAAGCTTGAGTATGCTACAGGTGGGTTTTCAATGTATATGGAAGTAGTTTGCATGTCTCAAGCAATGAAAATAAATATAATTTAAAATAGACAGCCGGGCGCGGTGGCTCATGCTTGTAATCCCAGCACTTTGGGAGGCCGAGGCGGGCGGATCATGAGGTCAGGAGATCGAGACCACGGTGAAACCCCGTCTCTACTAAAAATACAAAAAAATTTAGCCGGGCGTGGTGGCGGGCGCCTGTAGTCCCAGCTACTCGGAGAGGCTGAGGCAGGAGAATGGCGTGAACCCGGGAGGCGGAGCTTGCAGTGAGCCGAGATTGCGCCACTGCACTCCAGCTGGGCGACCGAGCGAGACTCCGTCTCAAAAAAAAAAAAAAAAAAAATAGACAGAGGTTTCATATGGCAGGGAGAAACTGAGTCCATCAAAACCGTAAAAAGTGCAAACAGAAGATAAAAGGAATGTACATGTGACTAAGAGAACTGTGCCATTCAGCAGCCAGTAAAACACTACCACTTAGGAACATGGCAGAATGTAAATTCCACATGGGCGTAGAGATTTGTTCATTGCTATGTCAATATCACTTAAAATAGTATGTGGCTTACATGTTGCTAAGTACATATTTGTGGAATATTTGAATTAATGAAGAAAGATGGGATGAGTGTTTACAGAGGAACACAAAAAAGAAACATTTTTAATAATATAAAAAAGCTTTGTCTATTTGAAAGTAAATTAACATAAATACCAAGCTGAGTCTAGGCACATGTTAGATAAGGTACTTAAAGTTTGTTTGAGGTGCTGCTGAAACCCCCATCACCATCTATCTGGGCAGAGACATAGAATTCACAATTACTCTGGACCTATGTTTCCTTACCTTAGTGGAAACCATTCTATCGACCTGCTATTTTTATAACAATATCTTCTGTTTCTCTTAAAACTTACTGTGTATTTCGTTCACTTAGAGTTTGGTTAACTAACTAATTAGATATAAACCATTATCACTATGTTGATATGACTGACATTAAAAAATACAATTAGCTCTCCCTGGCTTATATGTCCACAGATGATTTGATATAAAGATGGATAGATGGATGATTAATGATAGATAGAAAGATAAATTGATGTAGATAGAAAATTGATAGATATAAACATATAAGTAGATTCAAATATTTAGGGGTCTTCAAACTTGCAAAACTGAAATGAAGAATAAAGCCATCTCCAGCCCTCTAGGAGGCTGTTTAGGAATAGCTTTATTAAATGTTTTTATTAAAATTTAGTTATTTTCAGATCTTTTTTTACTGAATTTATATCCATAGACACATAAAAAGTGATGCTACACTAATATTGATAGTGATGTAAAGTTCAGGTTCTTTTCAGATCATTTTTACTCTGCATAATGAGCCTAGAATAAAAGAGAAACCCCAGAGCTTAAAATGGATGTAACGTTCTAGATCACAGTATGATTAACATGCTTTTCCTATAATAGGCCATTATGAATACACACTGGAAATTTTGGCAGGAAATAATTCAATTATTATGTATTATAGCCATTGGCCATTCATCGTATTCACTCCAATCATTCATTTTTATGATTACAGAGTGTCATCAGGTTCTATCTGCAGTTTTAAATTGTTCTGCAATGCCAAGGGAATGGTCTTACTTATTGTTGCAAAAATGTCTTGAAAAGGACTTATGGCTATATTTCCTCTAGGGACTTCGTCATTTCAGATTACAAAAATTCATTAATCTCCAAAGTCCTAAATATTGTCATTTTTGTAAATAATTACTCACAGAGCATCCCTGATACAGTGTCATAGCTTGACCAGAAATTAGAAGTCTTTTATATCTTTTTATTCTTGCCCATTTAGTGGACCAATGAGAAAGTTCACTGCCAAGAGATCAGCCATGTCAACAATGGCCCTAGAGTTGAGGGGGTTTCTCTCAGAATTATAACACTTACTTTCTAAATTTGGACCAGTATCTTATCCATTCTATTAGTGGTTTTCAAACTTCTCTAAGACCACCAGAAAAAGAAATTAGTGGGATCAGGATTCTGGAGCTTCTGAGCCCTCTGGCCCTGGTTCCGCTGACATGTTTTATTCTATCCCATATCTTGCTTTTATGATAAATTTTGCTAAGAAAAGATTTATCTTGCTAAAATCTCCAAAATCTTATATACTAGTGATATGGTTTGGCTGTGTCCCCACCCACATCTCATCTTGAATTGTAATTCCCATAATCCCCATGCGTTGTAGGAAGGACCCAGTAGGAGGTAATGGAATCATGGGGGTGAGTTTTTCCTGTGCTGTTCTTGTGATAGTGAATAAGTCTCATGAAATTAGATGGCTTTATAAAGGGCATTTCCCCTGCACACACCGTCTTGCCTGCCACCATGTAAGATGTGCCTTTGCTCCTCCTTCACCTTCCACCATGATATTGAGGCCCCCTCAGCCATGTGAAATGGTGAGTCGGTTGAACCTTTCTCTTTATGAATTACCCAGTCTCCGGCATTTCTTCACAGCAGTATGAAAATGCACTAATACAACTAGAAAACAAATATTAAGTAAAATGAATAGTACTTAATATAATTCCTCCTTTTAAGACAGAAAACACCCCCTCAAGATGGATGCATAGATAAAACTAAATAATATCCCTAAAAATGGTGGCAAAAATATCTCCTGTGAGCTGTTGGAGTGACTCCTGAATATTTGACTCTAAGAGCATGTTTTTCATCAGTAGAAGAGATCAGTAGATTATATCACTTGGAAAAGATTTCACGAGAAAGCACAGTGGGAAGGAGTCTCAGGTGGTAGTGGCAGCCCAGAGGAATATAAACCAAAAATATTGTAGTTGAGCCTCCAAAGCAAAGAAGAAGAGTAGCTGGTAAGCAGACTCCAAGCACTGTTTAAAGACTAAGCAAGAAAGAAGGTGTGAAACAAATGAGATCGAGAGTCTGTGAATATAAATACTATAAGTGTCATGAGAAGAAACATGTTTTGTGTGATCTAGTGTTTCACTAGGGTTATGGATAACATAGGAAATGCATCACAAATCATACTTTTTCTTTCCAGATGGTTTGGCTTCTGAGTCCTTGTGTAAATCATTTCCAAAATCTCTAGACCAGATTCCTACACCAAACACAAGCCTACCAGTTGTTCATTTAGTCCCTCATCCTTATTTAGTGGCTAGTGCAGAACTACGAAATCTATGGAAAGCATAATTTACTCTTTATGACTCGATACTCACCCAAATTGTACCCGCTTGTTATTTTCACACCAGATGAAGCACAAGGTTCTATCTCCCTTTAGAAATGGCTGTTCTAATTCACGTCCACTTGCTTATGGGATTCTATAATATCATTCATTAGCCCAGTCTCTGGAAAAGGATTCAGGAATCCTTAGGGCCATCGAATATTTTAATTGTGATGACTCAACTATCCTGGTATCCTCATATTCTTACATTGGAGCAGATCTGCACCAAGGAGAATCAAGGCACAATCTAATAACCATTCAAGCAAAGTTTCTATGAGAAAACAGGAAACATGCCAGAAGCTACACTGACAGAATATTTCCCAGTTTAACATTTTAAATATGTCCTCCACAGAATGTATTACTGGAGCTTTTTAAAATATCCAAAAGAATTACATTACAAAGTTCAATTTTGCTAATATTCAAATCTAGTCCTTTGTAGAAAGACATTCAAAAACTCAAGTTACACTTAAAAAAAAATGCATCACAGCAGAAAAACAATTTATACCTAGATGTGAAAAAATTGTAACAAAGAATTTATAAGAAAGACAGTATTTTGGAAAATTGAAACATCGTAGAGTCAAATAAAAATTATAAAAAAAGCAAAGTAAACAAACCTGAGATGCCATTTCCAATGATCAGAATAGAAAAAATGACTACAACCCGAAACTCTATACTTTCACACATATACAATATAAGTATGTCAATCACAGCTGTTTCAAATACTGAAAAGTCAGGACAATTACCTAATACAGGTGATTACTATAGGAGAATCATTAAAAATTGGAATTAATACATTCATGGAAAGACATGCAAGTATGTGTAAACAAACTAATAGAAAAAAAATTCCCTAAACATTGTTAATTGACAAAAACAAGTCACTACAAAGTAAGTTAAATGTAATTCAAAATAAAACAAAAACCAAGTCTACTATGAGTATAAATATTTCAGAAGTATATAAAAAAATGAAACAGCAAATTATTCATAGTTGTTAACTCTGAAAGACATGGATTTTTTTTGTTTTTGTTTTTGTTGCTGTTGTTGTTTTTGAGATGGAGTCTCTCTCTGTCACCAGGCTGGAGTGCAGCTGCATGATCTCAGCTCACTGCAGCCTCTGCCTCCAGGGTTCAAGCGATTTCTCTGCATCAGCCTCCCAAGTAACTGGGACTACAGGCGCCCACCACCATGCCCGGCTAATTTCTTGTATTTTAGTAGAGACGGGGTTTCACCATGTTGGCCAGGATGGTCTCAATCTCCTGACCTCGTGATCTGCCTGCCTCGGCCTCTCAAAGTGCTGGGATTACAGGCCTGAGCCACTGCGCCTGGCCAAAAATGTGTGTTTTAATTCAGAATACTTCTTGATATACGCCTGGATCTTTTTCAACAAAATGCATTCTTATGTTACTTGAGTAAATTACAAAATTAAAATAATCTGGACTAATTTACATTTGAAAATGTGCTTTTCCGATATTTTGGAGATCAAATACTGTCAAGCTGATGTTTCTTTGCAAAAGATAAACAACAGTAAACTCAAATGATGTCATATTGGGTGAAATAAAGCAATGTGGCCTGACAGTTGCCATCGTTAACATTTATAGTTTCTTGTAAGAGTTGTGCTTATTCACTAAACAAGACATATTTAAATAAATATGAAATGAATTATGCATATTGTTGAACTGATTTGGAGTTTTATGCCAATATTATCTATGTGTTTATCTTACTGTATTATGAATCCTCATATTGATTACAACTACTTGCAGGCCAGCTTCTTTATATTGGAGGTCTGTTAGTACAGGATTCGACGGGAAAATTATTATTATTAATTAACATACAAATAAAATATCAGAGGATGAAGTATCAAGTCAGAAGACACAGTACTCAGATGTCAGTTGTCAAACAAACCTGGGAGGCTGATAATCACAGTTGAATATAAACAAGGAAGAAAAGGTGAAGTAAATGTTGTTAACCACAAATCAAAAGAATGCAGTGTAGAAATCCTGCTACCAAGAGCCTGGGGATATCGGAAGAGAAACCAAGGCATAGGAAAACTGGGCAATACGACAAAATACAATCCCAAAATCTTAAAGAGCGAGGCATAAACAGAGTCCTAGTAATCCATACCAAGAGAGACAAGAAGTCCTGGCCGGGCGCAGTGGCTCATGCCTGTAATCCCAGCACTTTGGGAGGCAGAGGCGGGAGGATCATGAGGTCAGGAGATAGAGACCATCCTGGCTAACGCGGTGAAACCCCGTCTCTACTAAAAATACAAAAAAATTAGCTGGGCGTGGTGGCGGCACCTGTAGTCCCAGCTACTCTGGAGGCTGAGGCAGGAGAATGGTGTGAACCCGGGAGGCAGAGCTTGCAGTGAGCCAAGATGGCGCCACTGCACTCCAGCCTGGGTGACAGAGCAAGACTCCATCTCAAAAAAAAAAAAAAAAAAAAAAAAAAAGGAAGTCCTATGTTGTCCATGTGGCCATTAACAGCAACAGAAGGCAGTGTGTTGGTATTCATTCCAGAGTAGATGTTATTTGTTCCGGCCTGAAATTGTGTTCGCTTCTTGTGAGGACTCTCATAGATTGATGGTTGTTTGGTGGAAGGTGGCTTGCAATAGATTTCTGTGATTTCTGGCCTTTTAATTTTTTAAACTTTTATTTTAGATTTGGGGGTACATGTGAAGGTTTGTTACATAGGTAAACACATGTCACGGGGTTTTTCTGCTGTTATGCACTGGGCTTAATACCTGGCTGATGGGATTCCTGGCCTTTTAAAGTAGGAGCAGAAGCAGCTGATGATATTTCCTGAGTTTTGATCCTTGATCACTTGTGTCTTTTCTACAACATTGCCTACCAAAGCTTGGACCTGTAGGCCAGGTTCTAAATATGCTTTAAAAAAAGGGTAAAAAAAAAATACCCATTTCTGTTTTTTCACAAACATATACGTACGCACATGTGCATGCACACACACACACACAAAGTGGAGAGAGCAAAAGAGAGAGAAAAAAATCATTAATAAATTACATTAGTTTGTAATTTTATTACATTAGTTTGTAACTTTACGATAAAGGAATAGAATATAGAGTAAATTAGACATTAGTTTGTAATAAAAAAAATTAGAATGTTTTTTATTCTTTCTATATTCCCACAGTACAAATCATTAAATGGGTACTGGGAGTGCCTTCTCACTTGCTAACATTAAAATTATGAAGGTGTTTTACAACTTTAACTGCAAGGCATTTTAGAAAATAATTTTCAGAATTCTCCAGTATTCTTCATACATAGTAAACTCGTTAAATATATTGAGTAAATAATTGTTTCAAGATATAAATACTTATGTTATTTTGTTGTTGTAGTTTTCTCTTTTGTAAACTTATTAGTTAGAATAAAATCACCCTATATCCAGTTCTTCAAATTTTAGGAGTGAGAATATTTAGTGGCATTCCAGTGCAGCATTGAAATGTGCGTTGAAATTTAAGCTTTCTCAAAAAGAAGGAAATAACTATTTTCTCATCTACATGTATCCCTTAAGTAGGACTTACGTCATTTGAGTAGCAGATTCTGAAGACATACTGAATGTACAATGCTATTTGTTAAATATGGAGAAACTGGATCCTGATAGGGAATGTCTTATCTAAAAACTTCAAAAATTTCAGCAATATTGACAATGAAAGATATGAGCTAGACAGAATGTAAAATGGTTGTCAACCAAAACACTTCAGGCTGCAAGTTGTGGCTTCAGAACAAGTTCAAATTGCTTTTCAAACTCTCCATTGGCTTTTACTCTATGTGCCCTCAGCACCTCAAACTATCTGAACATCTGATAAGAAACAGAAGCACTAAGCTGGGCTGTCCTGATTTTTGTGTACAATTTTTCGTCAGAGAAAATAGCAACCAATCTTGTACACCCAGATTTGTTTTCCTTCTTCTGTGTAATCAAAATCAGAAAGTCAACTAAATAAACAAATGCCTTATTTTCTTTACATGTTATTTACTTCTACATTAAAATAATACTTCTTCATTTAAAAATGTTTCCCTGATTTTTGTAAAAGATTAAAATTTTAACTAAACTATAGATGAATTGAAGCCCAAAATACAAGTAAGTAAGGATTACAGCCACCTACATTGAGGAGAAAAAGAAAACGGGTGATGCTGAATATTGCAAAGTGCAAATTGGCAGTGTACTCTCCATTATTTTTGTTAATGGGGCAATGCGGTGGCCCAGTCATCTGGGCCGTCAATAGTAAGTCCTCTAATGGTTTATTTCCTTTAGCCTGTGATATATTATTTTATTTTGTTCCTGTATATGTATTGCTTTAATTATATTTTAACACTACATTATGAAAATAAATGTGCATTCCTTGAACACACACTGGGCATTGAGGAAGAAAGTCTGCATGTGAAAGGCTGTTCAATAGAAAGTGGAGGATATTCCACCACTAAAATTTTATTATTTTAATCCAGAATACAGATAATCAACTCTTGGATAAATATAAGATAATGACATTACTTAATTGATGCATTTGTATATTGAATGAATTTATATGAACTGAGAAGAGGCATTTTGAATCTTATAAATGCCCTTTATGGTTTTCGATGAAACTATATTAGAATGAAGGCACATCAACTGTAGCAGAATATATTTCACATACGAACACAGAAACACATGGATAAACAAAAATAATGAACAGCTCACAGTAGTAAAAAAAATACTATGCCTTCAAAACACTTAAGGGTATACACATAGGCAGAGAAATGGAAACAGAATCAGTAGTAGAAGTAAAGAAGAGCTAAATCACTCAGTCTTGTATGCCATTTAAGATGTGTGAACTTTACAATAAAGGAATAGAATATAGAGTAAATTATAGTTCAGTTAAGAATCATCAATGAATTTTCATTCCAAATAGTCAAAGTATGGTGAGTAACCCAATATTAATATTGTCTCAAATATCTCCTCTAAACTTATTTAGTAACTGCAAATGAACTTAAAAACGTATTAACTAGGGAGTAGAGTAACTGGACAATTGTTTAAATATATGATCAAAGTTAAAATGACAAGTAAGACAGGGGATCTTGTGCCTCTGGAGGTGTTACACTAAAAGAACAAAGTATCATTTATAAAATATTGTAGCCAAAAATTAATAACAAACATAATCACGAGAAAACATGAGAAAATCCAAAATTAAGAAGAACAGAATTTGTTTATATTTTTCAAAAATGTCACAGGTATGAAAGACAAAGGATAAGAACACTTTTCAGATTAAAAAAACTAAAGTGAATGACAACTAAATGTAGCAAAAGATACTGGACATGAATAGGTGCTGGGAATAAACAATTACTTTAAAGGCCAGTGACATTTAAAATATAACTTTCGATGATTAGATGCTAACATTGAATCAAGTATATATTTACTGACTTTTAAAATCAGACTGTTATAAAAGAAAATGTCTTTATTCTCAGAAAATACACAGCAAAGGCTGAGGGGTAATGATGCATGATGCATGCACTCTGCTCTAAAAGTTTCCATAACAAATAATATGGAGGGGGAAAGAGAAAGAGAATGATAAAGCAAATCAGGCACAGATGTTAAAATCTTGGAGAAGACAGTATATGGAAAATTTTACAATTTCTTTGCAAAATCTCTGTAAATTTAAAATTATTTCACAATAAAATATTTTAAATATTCTGAACAACAAACATAAAAGTTTTATTCAAAGAGTTAAAATGTTATGTTTTTTAAATTTATTATTCATTTATTTTTTGAGAGAGAGTCTCAATCTGTTTCCAGGCTGGAGTGCAGTGGTGCAATCTTGGCTCACTGCAACCTCCACCTTCTGGGTTCAAGTGATTCTTCTGCCTCAGCCTCCCGAGTAGCTGGGATTACAGGTACCTGCCACCATATCCGGTTAATTTTTGTATTTTTAGTAGAGATGGAATTTCACCATGTTGGTCAGGCTGGTCTCAAACTCCTGACCTCAGGTGATCCACCCGCCTTGGCTTCCCAAAGTGCTGAGATTACAGGTGTGAGCCAACACGCCAGGCCAAAATGTGATTATTTAAAAATATTACCCTGGGTGCAGTGAGGAGGACAAATTAGAAGAGTTTTTATCTAATTACAGGTAGACAAGTTGTGAAGCTCTAGTAGTTATACAGGTAAGTGATGACTGTGTCTTTTCATACTTCATTGAGAGCAGTGATGGATAGAGGCAGAAGAAAGAACTTGGTGATATACAAGCAATAGAAAAAGGGGGAGGGACATAAAGAAGGTATTATGTAGATGGTGAAATCAATGCAATAGGGATCCAAGAAGGAATTAGGTTAGCTTGGAATGTGAAATGCCTATATCACTATTACATGATAATATCTAATAGCCATTTATCTACACTGATTTATAACTCAGGGGACAGATAATGGTGGAAATATAGTTTGAGGTTCGTATTTTGTCACCAAGAACATGCTTTATTCTGTGATAAACATTAGAGTTTTAGCATTTGTCCATGGAAAAAGTGGGAAGCAAATGATTGTAGAAGACAAACAAAAGAAGAAGTTCAAGAAGGAAGAAGTATTCAGATTTGTTATAAACACAGCAAACCTCAGGTAAGATCAATGCATTACTTTGCTAGGATTGTTGTAAAGAAGTACGACAAACTGGATTGCTTAAACAATAGAAACTTACCATTTCACAGTTCTGTAGGCTCAATGTCCAAGATCAAGGTATTGTCAAAAGGGTTGGTTCCTTTTAAGGGGGGCAAAAGGAAGCTCAGTGTCAGGTCTGTCTCCTGGGCTTACTGATATCCATCTTCTTCCTTGCCTCTTCACATCCTCCTCTATCTATGGGTGTTTGGGTTCAAATTTTCTCTTTCTATAAGAACACCAGTCATACTGGACTAGGCACCCAAACTACTCTGGTATGACCTCATCTCAAATCATTACATCTGCAGTGAACTTACTCACAAATAAATTCACTCTGCAAAGTACTGGAGATTAGAACATCAACATGTGAATTTGGGGGATACAATCCAACTCATAAAAATCAGAAATAAAATATTTTTTGGGTTGACCAAGGAGGGTGATGTGGTTTGTCTCTGTGTCCCCACACAAATCTCATGTGGAATTGTGATCCTGAGTGTTGGAGGTGAGGCCTGGTGGGAGGTGATTGAATCTTGGGAATAGAGTTCTCATGAAATCTGGTTGTTGAAAAGTGTGTAGGGCTTCCCCTTCAATCTCTTTCTCTCCTGCTCTATCATGTGACGATTGTGCCTGTTTCCCCTTTGCTTTCTGCCATGACTGTAAGTTTCCTGAAGCCTTCCCAACCATGCCTCCAGCCTGTGGAACTGTAAGTAAATTAAACCTTTTTTTCTTTATAAATTACCCAGTCTCAGGTAGTTCTTTATATCAGTGTGAGAATGGACTAGTGCAGAATGTTGGTACCGGGGAAGTGGGCCATTGCTATGAAGATACCTGAAAATGTGGAAGCAACTTTGGAACTGGGTAATGGGCTGAGTTTGGAACAGTTTGGAGAGATCAGAAGAAGATAGGAGATGAGGGAAAGTTTGCAACTTCTAGAGACTTGTTGAATGGCTGTGACCAAATTGCTGAGAGCGATACGAACAGTGAAGTCCAGGCTGAGGTGGTCTCATATGGAAATGAGAAACTTATTGGGAACTGGAGTAAAGGTTACTCTTGCTGTGCTTCAGCAAAGAGACTAGTGGCATTGTGCCCATGCTCTAAAGATCTGTGGAACTTTGAACTAGAGAGAGATAATTTAGGGTATCTGGCAGAAGAAATTTCTAAGCAACAAAGTTTTCAGGATGCTGCCTGGCTGCTTCTAGCAGTGTATACTCATATGCATTTGCAAAGAGAGTTTCTGAAACTGGAAATTATACTTAAAAGGGAAGAAAGCATAAAAGCTTAGAAAATTTGCAGCCTGATCATGTGGTAGAAAAGAAAATCCTATTTTCAGGGGAGCAGTTAAAGCTGGCTGAAGAAATTTGCAAAAGTAAAGAGTTGCTGAATGTTAATAGCAAGACAAGGGGGAAAATGCCTCCAAAGCATTTCAGAGACCTTCCTGGCAGTCCCTCCCATCACAGGCCTAAAGGACTAGGAGAGAAAAATGGTTTTGTGGGGGCAGGCCCAGGACCCTGCTGCTCTGTGCAGCCTCAGGACATGGCACCTTGCATTCCAGCAACTCCATCTCTAGCCATGGCTTAGCTTGAGCCAAGGTACAGCTCAGGCTGTTGCTTCAGGGGTGCATACCCCAAGACTTGGTGGCTTCCATGTGGTATTGGGCCTGCGGGTGCACAGAAGGCAAGAGTTGAGGATTGGGAGCCTCTGCTTGGATTTCAGAGTTTGTATGGAAATACCTGAATGTCAAAGCAGAAGTCTGCTACAGGAGGAAAGCCATCATGAAGAACCTTTACCTGGGCAGTAAAAAGGGGAAATGTGGGACTGTAGCCCCCACACAGAGTCCCCACTAGGGCACTGCCTACTGGAGCTGTGCAAAGAGGGCCACCATATTCTAGACCCCAAAATGGTAGATCCAATGACAGCTTGCACCATGCTCCTGGAAAAAGCACAGACACTCAATGCCAGCCTATGAAATCTGCCATGGTGGCTGTACCCTACAGATCCACTGGGCCAGAGCTGCCCAAGGTCTTGAGAGCCCACCTCTTCCATCCTTCCATCATCGTGGCCTGCATGTGAGACATGGAGTCAAAGGAGGTTATTCTGGAGCTTTAACATTTAATGACTGCCCTGCTGGGTTTCGGACTTGTATGGGGCCTGTAGCCCCTTTGGTTTGGCCAATTTCTCCCTTGTGGAATGGGAGTATTTACCCAATGCCTGTATCTCCAATTTGTCTTGAAAGTAACTAGGCTGTTTTTTATTTTACAGGTTCATAGGTGGAAAGGACTTGATTTGTCTCAGATGAGGCTTCGGACTGTGGACCTTTGAGGTAATGCTGGAATGACTGAAGACTTTGGGGGACGGTTTGGAAAATGTCATTGTGTTTTGAAATGTGAGGTGAACATGAGATTTGGGAGGGGCCAAAGGTGGAATGATATGGTTTGACTCTGTGTCCCCACCCACATCTCATGTTGAATTGTGATTCTGAATGTTGGAATTGGGGCCTGGTGGGAGGCGATTGGATCATGTGTGTGGTTTCTAATGGTTTAGCACCATCCCCCTAGTGCTGTCTTCTGACAGAGTTCTCACAAGATCTGGTTATTAAAAGGATATAGTACTTCACTCTTCTCCCTTTCTCTCTTTCTCTCTCTTCTCTGCCATGCGAAGATTGTGCTTGCTTTTCCTTTGCTTTCTGCCATGATTGTAAGTTTTCTGGAGCCTCCCCAGCCATGCTTTTTATATAGCCTGCAGAACCATGAGCCAATTAAACTTCTTTTCTTTATAAATTACCAAGTCTCGGGTAGTTATTTACAGCAATATGAGAACGGACTAGTACAGAGGGCTTAACTGAAGTTCAAGTAAGAAGTTAACTGCATGTTAAGAGAAGCAATGAGGAAACATCAGCTATTAGGGTTGAGAAGGAAAAGTGAGGTGAGGGAATGAGGGCTACCAGCCATGTGGCGAGTTCCAGAAGTATGGCTGCTGTGGAAAAGACAAAGACCTAGAGAAACTTAATTTTTAAATTATGGAATGTAAAAGTAAAACAGAAGCTTGAATTCTTAAATTTCAGAATTTTCTTAAATTCTGAAAAGAAGCTTAAATTCTGAAAGAAGGCTCAAAGGCCAAATTACAAAAAATGGATAGTGAAGGTATTAAAAGAAAAAGAAATTTATAAGAAAATGGTAATCCACGAGCCCACAGGACTCAGAGAAGTCCAGGACCACCAATCCCATAGTAACAAGGAGATAGGGATAACAAATAATTTATATCTTTACATATCTGTAGGTATTTTAAGTGAAAAAATGGGACATTATTTTGCAAACAATTCACATGTAAATAACATTGCTATGCATGTAAATTATATAGATGTTATTATATTTTTATTATTATGGATCACACTATAACATCTTTTATTATTAGGTACACTTTGTAATTCTTACTGGGAAATTACAAATTTAGAGAATGAATTATTTTTCTGGAGCCTGAATAGTAAAAGAAAATTTGATGCAATGTGTTGGATCACGTCCCAAGCTAGATATCAATAAATTTTATCATAGATTTTGCCCTTGCATTGGATAATTCGGTTTTCTTATTTCTGAAATGCATAAACTAACCCACCTTTATTAGGTGCATATAATCCTATGTAAATCAAACAAGATTAAGAAGACTTGTAATTCTGCATTCAAAAGTTAAAAGTATCTAATCCCAGCACTTTTTGAGGCCGAGGCGGGTGGATCAGGAGGTCAGGAGATCGAGACCATCCTGGCTAAAACAGTGAAACCCTGTCTCTACTTAAAAAAAAAATGCAAAAACAATTAGCCGGGCATGGTGGTGGGCACCTGCAGTCCCAGCTACTCGGGAGGTTGAGGCAGGAGAATGGCGTGAACCCAGGCGGTGGAGATTGCAGTGAGCCAAGATGTCGCCACTGCACTCCAGCCTGGGCGACAGAGCAAGACTCAGTCTCAAAAAACAAAAAAACAAAAACAAACAAACAAAGAAGTTAAAAGTATCTCTAAATGGTACTTTTAAAATCTATTTTTATTGTTCCATAATGAAAATAAAATGAGTTTTCAAAAAATTTGGTCATAAACTTTTCACAATATAATACTAGCTATATTCATTCTGTATTTCCATTACAATATAAAACTTTCTCTGGGATATGGATACCTCACACTTTTTTGTTGAGCATCAACATGAGTTTTTCTAACCACAGATTTCTAGATACATACCTGATACACTGAAGTTCACAAGAAATGGGCAAGCGTTAGTGATCCAGCTAAAGTATGTGATTAAATTCCAATGGGAAAATATAACTTTTTTAAAAATTGAATTTAGTTAGCTGAAAAATATCAAGCACAATTAAAATTGACATTTTGTTTTATTGAGCATCATACATTTTAATGAGCTTGGGTCCTAAAATGGTTTTATCATCTCCTCTAGTTCTTTAATTCTGGCATTCACATTTATCTAGAACACAAATCAACAAGCATGGTCAAAACAAAACAAAACTCTGCACTTGTTTCTCAGATCAGCTAAACAAATATGGCAAAGTAATCGATTTGAGATTTGCAACAGCTATTTAAGTTCTTTGAGGTAGGTAAAATTTTAAATCTATTTACTAAAAGGATCATGTATGGAGAATAATCTATTTTCTTTCTTCTAAACATCATCTATTATTATTACTATTATTATATTTTAGTTTGGCACTCCCTGGCCTCCTTGCTGTCAACCACAGAAACCAAATATTAAACTCAACCTATTACCCTAAATGGACAACCTATTATACCTAAATACAACCTAAATTACCTCTACATGCTTTTGAAGAGTCCATAATGTCACTAGTGGTTATCTTTAATAGTTTACAACAAAATAGTGAAGATAAAAATATCAATGAATGTTCTTCATTTCACCCTCACCTGCTTTCACTGGGACCTGCTTGTCCCCAATTCCTCACTCTCATAATTTTTACAGTTTTGTCAGCTGTTCCTTTATTTTAAACTGTATATTCAGGATTCATCCTTAAGAAAATGTATCATTTCCCAAGCTCACATCTTTGCGTAAAGATACAGATCTACCTCTCATTTTCCCTTTTAGACTTCGCAGGTCTCTACAGTCATGGCTTTAAGGATTACCAATGCCTCCTAATAATCACAACCTATATTCTGAACACTGATATTCCTCTAACGTCCTGTGCCATTAATCACATTATACAGTCCCTTCCATTTTATCCTCAGAACAGGGTTTCAGATAACCTAGATTCTCCTTTCTGACTCCTGTACTATCTAATCATAAGTCTCAGGAAATATCAGTTAGTGATTTTTGTCTTCAATTTTCTCAGTAGTGAATTGAAGGATAGGTTTCATTTCTCATTCCTCTTGGGCAACAAAGTTACATAATGGGAAAATTACTGACACTGGAGCCACTCTGAAGTGGGTACAAATTCTTTCAGACAATTTATTACTATGTGAACATGATGAATTTACAGAATCACTCAGAAGCTGAGATTTCTCACTTATGGTAAAAGAATATCAATTCTTCAGATTTTACAGCATACACTTTCTACTGTTGTGCTATGAGGCAAAAATAAAAGACCAGAATGTTTTATAATCTTAATCTTACTCTCTTAGATGAGCATCATATAACCATAACTGTGCATTAGGCCTTTATTTTCAGCCGAGTGCTTGATCACCCAGGATGTCCAGTGTAGCAGACACACCAGAGTTCACCTATATCCGTTTGTCCTTTTCTCCAGGCTCGAAAAAGTTATACACGTTGCCCTCCTCGTGTAGGAAAGGGTCATGTGGCTAATTGGAACAAGCAATTGTAAATGCAAGCAACATACATTACTCACAGTTTGAAGAACTAAACTGCCAGTATGAGAGTCTCCAGCATTTTGTGTGGGTGTGTGCTGTCCAGAAAAGGCAGCACCAGATGATACATGGTTATGGCATGGTGCAGCCTTTCTAATTTGATTCCTAACTTGTCCTGTCGAACACAATTGCTTGGAGAATGGCTCAACTTTCTGTGAACTTTCTATGAGAAACAGAGAGAGAGAAATACTTGTATTAAGGCAAGATTGAAACTCACACACACAAAAAAATTCTAAGATATTCATTTTATTCAGTCAGTAGGATGCTGCCCCATTATTAGATAGCAGATTTTGGAGAATCTCAGTACCAAACACCTACTGAAATGTAATTTGAAAAATGTCTTAAAACTAGAGAAACAATAATATTTCAAATAAATAAAATGGTTGTATTTCTTGAGAGAATGTTATTGTTTGCCATTATTCTCTCAGGCATCACGTTCAGATAGACACAAAGTTTTCCATTCCTTAGCCGACTTTCTGCTATGATCCCAGGACCTCCTCCCTCCAAGGCATTTGAAAGTGTGCTGCCTTCTTCTCTCTCTCAGGTACAGAATGATATTTTTAAGTAAATAACACTGAGTTTTTAACCACTTAGTTCTTCTTTGAATGTGTACTCAATGAGTCAATAAAAATTGCTTGAATTTGTATTTTAGTGGAAGTGTAAGCAACAAATAGCCAATTTGGATTTTCACAGAGTCAAAACTCTGACTTCTGCTTCTACCTATATTTTGTTATAACAATTTTTGTATTTCACAGACATGTAAATAAAACTGCAAATTTCAATCAGTTTACCTTCCTGAAAATAGTGACTTCTATTTATATGTGCATATATGTATGCATAAGTATATCTAATACATACATTATTAGATATTTTAATATATATTATCTCATTTGATAGCAAATGTATTTTTATGGTGGCAAATGATTCTAAAATGACATTGAATCTGTACACTCAAATATAGCTCTGCCTAATTTTATAATCAAACAGGTATTATAATATAGAAGATGATTTTTTAGAAATCCCTAAAGAAATTGATAGACATTTGTATTCCCTGTTTTCTTTGAAGGAGAGATTTACACAATATTTTTAAAAGCTCCAGTGCTTATAAATATCCCCTGTAAAACAAATTATAGTTTAAATCCATTATTGTTTCTACGTAAAAGGAACTCAATTTGGTTAAAAAACATAAAATTGTCTTCATTTATGTATATTCTGAATTTTATATTTTATTAACATAATTAAGCATTAGGGGGTGACAATATCCTTTAATGAAATTCAGCATATAATATATTGCTCTTTATTTTCAGAAAAGAATAAAGTAGGAAATTATGATGAATACCTGAATTACAGACAACAGTCCAGTTTAAAGTGATTTTACACCTAGAGATCTGAACCATTCTAATTCTCAGGTGGAAGAAAGACCAAACATAAAAGATTTTCACATTCTTTTTAAAAAAGCTCCATTGTAGACCATTATATGTAATGATTCTTCAGCCAAAGGCAATTTTCTTCTCAAGGTATAAAGTCTAATTAGGTATTAAGTCATAACCATGTGCTTTCAGGGTTTATTCTCATAAATTAAGTCTTTTCTAGACTCCAAACTAGGCAGGAGGAAATAAGTTCATGCAGGAAAAAGAAGGAAAGGAGAGAAAAATAAATGTATATGCAGGATGCAATTATTTCTCTTTACAATATGGACATTCGTTACTAACAGAATTAAATTAGTGCACTTGGATATACTGGGGAGACCGATGTGATGGTCATTGCCAACTTCCTCGGGAATTACTAATCAATAGCTTTCAGGTGGTATCCTTCGGAATGTAACAAACTCACCTGATGTTATTACTTTTGTGTAATTTCCCTGCCAATGATATTTCTTTTCTGGAGTGTCTGAAGTAAAAATTCTGTTCAGCTCCTACTTATAGTTTGCTCTGATAATTTTTATACTACATAGACAGGTCAATGGAACTGCAAGTTTAAATCAATTTGTCTCTCTGAAAATAGTGACTTATATTTATATATATATATATATATATATATATATACATGAGCATGTCTAGTGCATACTCATATACTTTATCTAGTTGAGAGCAAACGTATTTGTATCTGCTGGTGGCAAATGATTCTAAAACGACATTTAACCCATATACTCAAAAATAGTTTTGCACAAGTTTGTCACCAAATAGCAATCATAGTACAGAAGATGGTGGAATTCTCAACAAGAAGAAAGCTAACACTGTCAGGCAATGAGTTGGCAGAATTGTTGAAAATCTATCATTAAATTAAATACCACTGACATTGTATCAAGAAATGTTGCCATGCACATCCTTAACTCATTAAACAATGCAGTGTTGGAAAGAATAGAAAATAATACATCCCTTTCCTATTGTCACACTCATTACAGAGAAAAACTTAGAGATGTTATTTATCAGAAAAATAAGCAATTATTTTCTATGATAAAATTGGCTGTTTTTGAAATCATTCTGTAAGTGAAATGTGAAGAGAGGGTCTCATACAATTCTTTGGAATAATGTTATATGGAGAGCTATATATTTTTAAATATATCATTGTGTCAAAAGATTAACGTGGAATATTAAAACTATTGTGATCTTACATGATTATCATAGGAATATAATGAAAAAAATAGTGAAGAGTTGGGGGAATTGACCAGCAACTAAGGAGAAAACAGCAGAGCAAACAGAAGCATACACCCCCATAATACAGTTTTAACAACTGAAAATGTATCCTTTAAATAAGAAATATGAAAAAAAATACACCAGGACAATGAAGGTCTTGTAGAAGACTGACAAAAATAACTTTCTAAAATACATGCTAAGAGAAACAAAAAATAATTTAAGAAAACTTCTGGCTAAGCGTAATAGTATTTACCTTCTGAGAAACAGAAAGTCATAAAAACAGCATAAAATAAAATAGAAACAATAATGAAAAAAGTTAAATGAAATGAAATAAAAATAATGGCCAAGATTTTAGAAAAGACAAAACTGAGAATGATAAACTTCTTATGAAGCTACTATGCTAAAGTAAACAAATCTATGATTAGAGACAAATCTATGACCTAATGTCATCAAATATTAAAGGGTACAGACTTTGGTAACTTGCCTGTTGGATACCATGAACACTGCTGAAATAAAAACACATTTAGAATGCCAGATGAACTGTTATATAGGTAATTGTTAACTCGTAGTTGACTTTAGATATGTACAAGGTAATATCACTAACAATAATTTCAGAATATTACATAATATTGAAAATGAGAAACAACCTAATTTGTACATTAACACAAGAGAATAGAAACTGAAATGGAGTATGCCTAAAGACTGGAGTAGTATGAGTATATAAATGAAAAATTAAATTAAATACCTAAGTATATATATAAATATAACACACATATATGCAATGCTGTATAAATGTATTATAGTTATAAGAGTATAAATAGTATTATATACTGTTTAGCAATACTAAGTAAAAAGGCAAAGGGATAATTGTGATTAATTTGGGGAAATAATGAGAGAAAGGGAAAGCGATTGAGAGGTGCAGATAAAAATGTCACATGCAATGTTCCATTTCTTAAGCTTTTTAAATATTAATTTTTTTTTTTTTTTTTTTGAGACGGAGTCTTATTCTGTCGCCTAGGCTGGAGTGCAGTGGCGTGATCTCGGCTCACTGCAAGCTCCTCCTGAGTTCACGCCATTCTCCTGCCTCAGCCTCTAGAGTAGCGGGGATTACAGGTGCCCGCCACAACGCCCTGCTAATTTTTTGTATTATTAGTAGAGAAGGGGTTTCACCGTGTTAGCCAGGATGGTCTTATCTCCTGACCCCGTGATCCGCCCTCCTCGGCCTCCTAAAGTGCTGGGATTACAGGTGTGAGCCACCGCGCCCGGCCAAATATTAAATACTTATAATGATAAAAGTTTATTTCTGGATTCTCTATTCTGTTCCATTGGTATATGTGCCTATTTTTATACCAGTACCACACTGAAATTGAAATGAAAAAATAAAAAAAGGTAAGTGGCTAAGAGAAATCTGTAACAGAGAAAACTAATAAAATTGATGTTTGACGTATTTGAAAATATGAAAAAAATTAATGATATGGTTATGCTTTGTGTACCCGCTCAAACCTCGTCTTGAATTGCAATCCCCATAATCCCCCTGTATCAAGAGAGACCAGGTGGAGGTAATTGACTCACGGGGATGGCTTCCTCCATGCTGTTCTCAGGATGGTGAGTTCTCACAAGATCTGATGGTTTTATGAGGGGTTCTTCCCACCTTCACTGGGCACTTCTCCTTCCTGCCGGCCTGTGAAGAAGATGCCTTGCTTCCCCTTTGGCTTCCACCATGATTGTAAGTTTCCTGAAGCCTCCCCAGCCATGCTGAGCTGCGAGTCAATTAAAACTCTTTCCTTTATAGATTACCCGGTCTCAGGCAGTTCTTTATAGAAGTATTAAAATGGACTAATAAAATTATCGATTATTTTATTTACATATTGATAATTCTACTATTATTTACAAGCACTGTGTGAACAGAAGTTTTCTCAGCCAACAAAAATAGAAACTAATGCACTACTAATTTTACAGATTCATATAAATGAATCTGAAAGGCACAAAAGTCATTTTTAAACAAATCTATAAGATTATTGATGCCCAGGTATAGGAATTTCCTTCCTTAAGTTTTGGCAAGGAAAAATTTCTTACTGAGTTCAATTTTTGTTTTGTTTCTTTGTCTTGTCAGCTAAGCCATGACCCATAAATGTTTTTGTGCTTTACTTCCAACAATACATAGTTATGCAAGCTACAACATGAATATTCTGTTTATGTGTGGATATGAGAAGGTAAAATAAGTATTTTGTTTAAAGAAAATTTCTGCTTAAATTACATAAGCCTGAGACTTATGTCTTTCTTTCAGCACCATAGCGCTCTAGCTTAAATGGTAAAAACAATTTCTGTACCATAGAACCTGTGATTTCCTTAAAGAAGATGTATAACAAAATGGGAATTTTGCATTTAATTCTTATTTGTATTAATTTTAATGAAAACAAAGCATCTGCTTTGCTGGATGGTAAATTTGGGGAAGCTGAAGCAAGGAGATCGCGTGAGCCCAGGAGTTTGCCATCAGCCTGAGCAACATGGTGAAAACCCGTCTCTACTGAAAACACAGTTAGCCAGGCCAAGTGGTGCGGGCTTGTAGTCCCAGCTCTTCTGGAGACTGAGGTGGAGGGATCAGTGGAAGGTAGGGGTTACATTAAGCTGAGGTTTTGCCACTGCCCTCCAGCCTAGGTGACAGAGAGATCTTGTCACAATAATAATAATAAATAAATACTAATTAAAAGATGAAAATATAGGAAAGAAAAAACTTACCTGCAAAGGTAAATATATTGTCAAATTGGTAATACTCTAATACTGTAATAGGGGTATGTAAATCACATATCTCTAGTATAAGGGTTAAAAGACAAAACCATTACAAATAACTATATCTATGATAATTTGCTGAGATATACAAGGCAAAATGTGTACAAGATACATAAGATGTAGATTGTGACATCAAAAACATAAAATGGGGGTATGTCTTTAATAAAGGTTAGTTGTTATAGCTTAAAATGGACTGCTGTGATCAAAAAGAAAAAACCTATAATAGATACACAAAAGATAAAGAGAAGGGAGTCAGAGCATGCCACTAACATAAATCATCAAATCACAAAGGAAGACAGCAAGTGTGGAAAAAAGGAATAACAGATCTAAAGAACAGCCAGAGAACATGTAATAAAATGACAGTGGTAAGTCCTTACCAATTAATTACTGTGAATATAAATCTATTAAATTCACTAATTAAAAGACATAGAGTGGCTTAATAGATAAAAGACCCAGCTATATGCTGCCTGAAAATAAAATATAAAAATCTAAACATGGATCTATTTTGTTTTCTGCAGATACTCCTACTGGCTCAACAATAATCAGAATGGCCAAAATAGCACAAAGAAAGCTCTCAGTTAAAAACCACAAAAATAAAACATGATTTCAACATGAAAGCAGACCACCCCCCATACCACACTTCATGATTTAAGATTAGATTCAGCAATAGTGTTGCAGTTTAATATGTTCTACACTTTGCTCTGTTAGTGCAGTGTAACACTACTCATATTTTTTTTGTGGGAGCATGACAGCAGACAAAATAACTTACTGCAAAGCCCTCATCTCTAAGAAGTCTATTATCTCAGTCTCATTGCTAACTTGTGATGAGAGCACTTAAAACGTGGATATTAAGATCAACTCATTCCATTTAGTCCATAAAATGATGGCAAGTCATATTTCAAGAGTAGAATTTTGAAGTATTTCTGTAATGAAACAGAAATATCCATAAGCTAAACTATACATTTACTTCGGAAGTTAAACCATGTAAAATAGATGAACATATGCACATGTAAGTACATTAATATTTTTTCCTACTTTGATACTGTTAATTGCCCCATAAACATAATTTATATAATAAAATGCAGTGTAGAGTTACTGGAGGTGGCTGAAGGAGTGAAAGTGTTTAAAATTATCTTCAAAAACTTCACACAGTATCGGGCTCAACAGTGTACAGATCACATTAGAGGGAAATGATCTGTATGTTTTGACAATGTATGATATAAATCATGCTCTGTTATAAAAGCTGTGCCTTAAAAGATTAATGTTGTCTAAAAAATGGTACTTGTGACTTTCCTGTTTAATACTGTTCAAAGTTACCAACAGTAAGATGTACATTTCTTACTAGAGCATTTAGAGGCGAGTAATTCCAGTTGGCTAATCTAACTCGGTTCATTTCCTGAGTTGTCTACTGGGTTTCAGCAACACAGATCCTTCTTCATGACCTCAGAGTTTAGTTTATATCTTTCTTCTAGCTTATCAAACATATTGTTTAACTTCCAAGGAAACACTTTTCCATCTCCTTCCCTTTGATTTTTCTCTCCTGATTCTTCAAAATAACTTCCGACCTCTAATTATATTACATTTTCCTGTAGAAACTAACATTGCTTCACTGTCCAGACCAGTCTCTTTAGTTTTTTTATACAGGTATTATTTTAATTGTTTTTTTCCCTTGTTTCTTTGGAATTTTTATTTCCAGACAAGAATGTAAACTGCATGAAGGCAAGCATCAGGTAAAAATAACTCCTTCTTGATTTTCCAAATCCCAACATGCTATTTGATATATAGCAGTAACTCAGTAAGTATCTTTTGATTTAATGAAAAAATAAGTGACAAAAGTTAATATAAAATGTACAACAATAATAATACTGTGGAGATAGTCTTCTAAGATAGGCTTCTGTGATTTTCATCTCCTAGGATTCATGACCTTGTGCATTTACCACTCCCTTTCAAGCTGGCTGCACCTATTGATTTACTTCTAATGAATACAATATGGCAAAAATGATGGTATTTTACTTCCATGTTTAAGCTATACATGTATATATATATATATATATAGCTTATCTAAATACAGTGTTTATATGTAAAATATAGATACATTGTTTTGTATACACACACATATATATACACACACCATATACAAATATGTATCTATAGTGTATATATATATATATACACACACACAAAATATACAAAACAATGTATAAATGCTCTGACACAAAAGTGTGTCAGCACAGTGTGTGTGTGCATGTGTGTGTGTGTGTATACACAGGACTGACAAACTCTTTTGCTGTTTTGTTGAAGCAAACTGCCATGTTAAAACAAGCTGCTCATGTAACATAAATAAGGCTGACCTATGTTCAGTGGCCAAAAATATTATAAATATTATTAAAAAATAAAAACTCTGATGTCCTCAGTCCAACACCTCCTGAGTAAATAAATCCTGGCAACAGACACATGTGTGAACTTAGGGGTTACTTCCTCCCCATTTGCACCTTCAGATGCAACCCCAGCCCTGACCCCCACCTTGATTGCAGCCTTGAAACAGAGGACACAGCTAAGCCACAACTGGATTCACAACCTACAGAAACTCTGAGATAATAAAAGTGCATTATTTTTAGTCTTTACATTTTTGGATATTATTCTGTGCTGTTTTAGATAACAGACAGATTTAGGCTGTTGGAGAGTCTGCAAGGGAGCAAGTTTCACTATTATGAAGAAGGAAACATGACAGTAGAAAAGGTATAGAAAGAAAAATAAAGATTGGAGGAGATGAATCTGTGCAGAAAAGGCTGGGTAATTTTTGCTTGTGATTATCCGTTCCCTATGTCATGCAGCTTTATATTTCTTGAACTTAAAGATCAGTAACATTTTCTAGTCTGTGACATATAAATTTCTGCTTTCTTGAGCTAGTCTTGCTAGGTTATTATTTATTAAAAGCAAATTTAAAAATTACTAAAACAAAGGGCATCGTTATACAATTGAAAAAACAGGCAATGTTTAAGTAACTAATTAAGGGAAAGAATATAAAACGTGGGTTCTTAGGATGTGTGATCCTTGAAGGTTAAGATATACGTTTGGAGAAATTCAGAAGCAGAAGATGAATTTAAGGGGAAAAAAGAAGCATGATTTTGAACACATGAAATTTAGAGTGACGAGGGAGTTGTTCTTGGTGAGGAGACAAGGAAGTGAGTCTAATTATTTAACTTACAGGATAAATAAAATCAATGCAGTGGTAATTTGGTTGATTAAGCATCATTTTCCATTTTAATGCTCTATGTATCTCAAATTAACTATGTATTAGTTAGACTCATTTGCATGAATGGGAAGAAATCTCAAATTGACTTAGCTTAAAAATAATGGAACAAGAATTTTCTAAGACAATGAACTTAGTATCAAACAATTTTACTAAAATGAAGCTGAGGGACAGAAGTGGGCATCAGGGGCACTGTAACTCAAGGCTTGAATAATCCGAACTGTATCTCAGGCATCTGTCTGTGAGTTTCTTCTCATATTAGTTTGATTTTAACTGCAGATGTTCTCTATGGGGTAGAAAATGCGTCTACCAACAAGATTATAATTTTGTATTCCATACCTTCTGGCATTGCTAGTAAGAATGTTATGTACTCAAACTCAAGTCAAAATGCCATGAAAGACACATATTGACCCAGACTGAGGTGTGTGTGTGTGTATATATATAAAATATAAATATATAATATATTTATAATTATATAAATATATCTAATATGTAATATATCTATAATTATATAAATATACCTAATATATAATATATATAATATATAAATATATAATATACATATAATTTAAATATATAATATATTTATAATTATATAAATATATATTTTATATATATATATATTTTGAGACAGAGTCTCACTCTTGTCACTAGGCTGGAGTGCAGTGGCAATCTGGGCTCACAGCAGCCTCTGCCTCCTGGGTTCAAGTGATTCTCCTGCCTCAGCCTCCTGAGTAGTTGGGACTACAGCCTCACGCCACCATGCCCAGCTAATTTTTGTATTTTTACTAGAGATGGGTTTTCACCATGTTGGCCAGGATGGTCTCTATCTCTTGACCTCGTGATCCACCCACCTCGGCCTCCCAAAGTGCTGGGATTACAGGCGTGAGCCACCACGACTTGCCGGTTTACGTATTTTGACCAGTTAGCTGTCACATTATATGAACACAACACTGGTGATGGCTATGTGGACTGAGGACATGAGGGTTCATACAAATGGGGAGTTCTGTGTTAGAAATAACACTAAAAGCATAGGCAACAAAAGGTAAAACATAGATGAATTGGACTTTATCAAACTTTAATGTTTCACAAAACACTATCAAGAAGGTGAAAAGACAACCTATACAATGGAAGAAAATATTTGTAAATCATATTAGACTCATATATGAGAAGGGTCCAGTATCTAGTATATAAAGAACTCTTACAACTCAACAACAAAAATGCAAAAAAAACCAATGAAAATATGGTCTAAGGACAAGAACTGATGTTTTTTCTAGAGATATACAAATAGCCAAGAAGCACATGCAAAGGTGCTGAACATCATCAGTCAGAAGAGAAATACAAATGCAAATCCAAATCGCATGTCCTCACATTTCAAAACATAATTACACCCTTTCGACACTCCCCCAACATCTTAACTCATTCCAGCATTAACTCAAAAGTCCAAATCCAAAATTTCATCTGAGACAGAGAAAGTCCTTTCTGCCTTTGAGCTTGCAAAATCAAAAGCAAGTTAGTTACTTTCTAGATACAATGGGGGTACAGGCATTGGGTAAATACACCCATCCCAAATGGGAGAAGTTGGCCAAAACCAAGGGGCTACAGACCCCATAAAGTTCCAAAATCCAGTAGGGCAGTCATTAAACATTAAAGGTCAAAATGATTTTCTTTGACACCATGTCTCACATCCAGGGCATGCTGATGCAAGAGGTGGGCTCCCACAGCTTTGGGCTGTTCTGCTTCTGTGGCTTTGCAGGGTCCAGCACCACTCTAGGCTGCTTTCATAGCTGACATTGAGTGTCAGCAGCTTTTTGAGGTGCATGGTGAGAGCTGTCAGTTGATCTACCATTCTGGGATCTAAAAGATGGTGGCCCTCTTCTCACAGCTCCACTAGGCAGTTCCTCACTGGGGAAACTTTGTGGGCACTCCAACCTGACACTGCCCTGGCAGAGGTTCTCCATGAGGGCCCTGCACCTGCAGCGAAATTCTGCCTGAACATCCAGGCATTTCCATATATCCTCTGAAATCTAGGCAGAGGTTCTCAAATCTCAATTCTTGTATTCTGCACACCCACAGTCTCAATAACATGTGGGAGCTACCAAGGATTGGGGCTTGCACTCTCTGAAGCAACAGCCTGAGCTGTACCTTGGCCCCTTTTAGCCATAATTGGAGCTGCAGCAGTGGGGACGCAGGTCACCATATCCTGAGGCTGCATAGAGATGGGACCCCCCCAAAACAGTTTTCTCTCCTAGGCCTTTGGGCCTGTGATGGAGGGACTGCCATGAAGGTCTCTTACATGCCCTGGAAACATTTTCCCTATTGTCTTGGTGATTAATATTCGGCTCCTAAGTAGTTATGCAGATTTCTGCAGCAGGCTTGAATTTCTCCCCAGAATCATGGATTTTTCTTTTCTATTACATTGTCAGGCTGCAAATTTTTCAAATTCTTATGCTCTGCTTTCTCTTGAATACTTTGCTGCTTAGAAACTTATTCCACCAGATACCCTAAATCATTTCTCTCAAGTTCAAAGTTCCACAGATCTCTGGGGCAGGGGCAAAATGTCGCCAGTCTCTTTGCATAGCAAGAGTGACTTTTACTCCAGTTCTCCACAAGTTTCCCATCTCCATCTGAGACTGTCTCAGCCTGGACTTCATTGCCCGTATCACTATCAGCATTTTGGTCAAAGCCATTCAACAAGTTTCTAGGCAATTCCAGAGTTTCCCACATCTTCCTGCCTTCTGAGCCCTCCAAGTCTCTGGGAATTTCCATACTTCTCCACATTTTCCTGTCTTTTTCTGAGGCCTCCATACTGTTCCAGCCTCTGCCTGTTACCCAGTTCCAAATTTATTTCCACATTTTTGAGTATCTTTATAGTAGCACTCCATTCTTCGTAACAATTTACTGTATTAGGCCATTTTCTTTGTGCTTAAAAACATATTTGAGACTGGGCAGTTTATAAAGGGTAGAGGTTTAATTGACTCACACTTCCACATGGTTAGGGAAGCCACAGGAAATTTACAATTATGGTGGATGGGGAAGAAAACATGTCCTTCTTCGCATGGTGGCAGGAGAGAGAAGAATGAGTACCCAGTGAAGAGAGAATCCCTTTATAAATCCATCAGGTCTCATGAGAACTAACTCACTATCATGAGAACAGGATGGGGAAAACTGCTCTGATTATTTAATTATTTTCACCTGGTCCCTCCCGTAACACGTAGGGATAATAGGAACCATAACTCAAGATGAGATTTGGGTGGGGACACAGCCAAAGCATATCACTATACTATGCAAATTCTCCTTTTCTAGTTATTGTTGTATTTCAAAGACCTCAGAAAGTCTATGGGTTGGAAGGTGTGTCATTTTGTTTTCCTTTTTAAGGTAAATCCAACAGCTACTGAGACACTATTTACCTGAAATGGAACAGCCTTTGCATGTAGTCTCAACTTCAAAGTTAACAAATAAATATAAATAAATTTTAAAAGCCCTCAAAGATGGATATTTAACTATTAACTAAACATGTTTAATAGTTATCATGGGGGGAAATTCGTATTATGTATTATATATGTAATACATAAACACACTATATGTAATTTCCTTTTTATTGTCATTATTTTCTGGTCAAGTAATCTTCTACCCTCTTTTTAAGACACCACAAGTTAATGATTGATAATTTGGGAGAGACAATACCACTGAGTGTTTTTCAGGTTGTGAATCAGCTTTAAACCTAAGGTATTGCTCTGAACATGTGGCCATTGACCCTGGGGCTTAACCATAACTCAAATTTTGCTGAGCTTCAAACACTAGTTCTAGTGACAAATGGAACAAACTCTACAAACTGCTTCACACAAATAATGCTTTTGGATTGCTTGTTGTGCTCACTTGCAGAGCTGAGAGAACCATTTTTCTTCTAATCCTTATGGACAAAAATGCATTAGTCTTTCCACTTCTAATCCAATCCGTGCCATATTTCCTTTTGTGAGTAAACGGTTTTGTGGAGTCTCTGTTGGTCATTATAACCCCTGGCTTATGAAAGCTTCTGTGCTATTCAGAACTTCTATATTCTTCTGTAACCTTCCATATAGCACTTTGTCTGTCTGTAAATAACAGATAGTTCAGGATAAAGATATATTAATCGTATCATGACTTGACTTTATATAGCTATTTAAACATAATGTAATATGTGCATAACTATATATAAAAAATAAAATGTCAAGGTTGTTAAAAACAGATAGAATATATAAATAAAATAAATATCATAATTGTTTAAGAAGAAACGTAGTATATGCTCTAAAGATGGACTACTAGGCAATTTGACTCCTGTCTGTGTCCATACACTTAACAATTATAAAATGTATACCCATTGAAAACCTTCACTTAGTACTGTATTTATCAAACCCTATGCACTTTCAAAATTTATACCAATTAACATCCCACAAAATGGTTATTACTCTTAATGTCATTTTACAGATGAAAAAGCTGAGATACTGACTGACTTTAAACATAACCTATAACATCATAAAATTTCAATTTCTCCATTTGCATAGAATATGTGTGTTTAACAAAACTTTTCAATATATCTATGTTTTACAAGACATTTTAAAATTTGTGGAAAGTAAGTTCTAATAAATTACAATGTGCATAATATTTTCTTGATCATGGTTTGTGCTCAAAGTAAGTGATTGATTATTTAAGGAATTCAAATAGAAAATGTATAGCTATTTTTAAGGACTGTGAAAGATTAGAAAGTTTTTACCCTACCAGAAATCTAAGTAGGTATCTTTTCAAAATTGTATGAATTACAGTAGAAGATACAAGACTCCTGAATCAGATACAAAGGAGAGTTTATTATTATGAACAATCACCATAGCTGGAGTACTGGCATTTCTGCACCAGTTCCTGAGACCCAGTTTTCATAGGGTAATGTGAAGAGGGTTAGTTAACAACCTGCATAAGTGGTAAGCTTCCTTACTGCAGAAAAATCCCGAGTTTATATATGCCCATTATTTTTAACTGTGCAGTTAGAATGTTTATTTTTTGCTTTTCAGAAGTAGATACTCTGTATTTTCTAAGGCTCTTATACAAACACTTTTAAAAACATAGTTTGGAAAAAGGTACAAATGTGTCCTCATTTGTAAGATAATGCATAAATGTAAGAAACCACCAAGAATTTTCACCATAACATTCTTTTTAAAATTATTTACCCTACACTGCACTGATTTGGGTAGTGTATATTTTTTAGAGAGCCAAATATTTTTATTAGTTTTCAAAGTAGATGTCTCCTAGTCACTACCTACCTGTGAACCCGTCTCTACAGCAGTAGAAGTATGAATGGTACATCTATTCAAACAAGAGAAATGACATAAAAAACTACATTGGTTGGATATCTTGGGTGTCATTCTCTAAGTCCCATGCTGGTTTTAAGCATAACCATACCAGCTTAATATAAAACCACGGGCTTCCTAAAATTAGAGAACTTAAAACAATGGAGATGAAGCTACATGAAAGAGATACTGGATTAATAACTATGTGTAGCTTTAATGAAGGTTGGATAGAAAACAATGATTGCTAAAAGCCTAAGTCAACAGGATTGATACACAGGTTGTTTACAGAAGCTATGTATACTGTATATCAATCCATTGTCTTGAAAACATTATACTCAAATGAATTTAGTTGAAAGAATATACTTATAAGTTTGTCACCATCAAGGAAACCAACAACAGATGGCACAACACCCAGAGACTAGTACCAGTGTTAATCCACTACTCCCCTTAGGTCTAGAGTATCAAAATAAACAAGGTAGATAACATTGCAGCCCCATATTTTTCATCTTTCATGATTTCACCACCTTTTTCTATGTTAGTAGGCAGCTCATCTTACTAGAAAAGTAGGGTCTACCTTCCAGGCCTTTGATTTTTAGTTTGGCCACGTGATTTGCTTTGACCAGTTGTTAGCCCATGTGACGCATGCAGAAATCTAACAACACATTTGAGTGTTTGAACTTCCAGATGTGCTCTTCTACCATCACTGTGAGAGTATTCCTGAGCCAGCCAGCTGGAGGGAAAAACAGGAGCAGGGCTGAGTCGCACCAGTCATATATGCGTGGCCATCTTGTATCATCTCTAATGCTATTTCATCTAAGTCTGAAAGTGGAGAAGTCTTGAGAAAAGAGAATTGTGCAAAGAGAGATAAGAAACATGGAAACTGAATGAATCTAAAAAGGTAAACAAGAATTTTTTCCCAATAGAGATTCTTAGTAAAAGACAATTTGTATATTTATGTCCAATATTTTCTCCCATATTGTCATTACTGAAAAGTTCTATAACATATCTTAGGAATACTCAACTGTTTTTGCTTCGATCTTTCAAAAATGGCATGCAATTAATTAGTCAATTCAAATTCTTCACTTAAGGAAAGTAGAAAACAGAGAAAGTGATTTACAACTTAGTCACAATCACAATCACAAGATGACAGAATCAATCAGCTGATTCTGTCATCTTCTCCTGGGTGGTAGCACTTTTCCTGTGAGGTCATTATCTTGGAATCAACAGTATCTATTTCTGAATTCCAAAGAATAAGATAATTAAATGTACCTTTAATTCGAATAAAAGACAAACTGTTTTTCCATCATTTAGTAAATTTTCTTTGAATGAAGTATGGTTTATTTTTATTGAAATATGTACACAGGTTAAATATGTGATGTTTGCATATTAATTATCTATTATTTTGTAACTTTTCTATTATAAGAAATAAGGTCTTGCTCTTAGTTGTCTATGCATTTGAAGTCTGTGCAACTTCTTTCTTTAATATTGGACAGGCTGGGCGCGGTGGCTCACGTCTGCAATCCCAGCACTTTGAGAGGCTGAGGTGTGAGATCAGGAGTTCAAGACCAGCCAGGCCAACATAGTGAAACCCCATCTCTACTAAAAATACAAAAAGTTATCTGGGTATGGTAGCGGGTACCTGTAATCCCAGCTACTCAGGAGGCTGAGGCAGGAGAATAGCTTGAATAGAGAGGCAGAGGTTGCAGTGAGCTGAGATCGCACCACTGCACTCCAGCCTCGGCAACAGTGCGAGACTCCATCCCAAGAAACAAAACAAAAAAATACTGGACAAAAGATAATGTACAATAGCAGTCCCTTGACCTTATTTTTAAAATAAAAAATGGGAGATTGTAGCTTAGCTGGGGAAACAGTATAATTGCAAGGTGGCAAGTGTGTCAGCTCAGCCTTCACATTCTCCGGTCATAGAACACAGATTGCCAAATTTTAAATTTAATCTGGGAATGTACCTTGAACAACTGTGAACAACTGTCTTGGAATGTGCCTTGCAGATAAACCCCTTTATTCAAGGGACACTAGTCTACTGGCTTATGTCCATAATTTGATTGATTTTGCTCCTCTGTTTCTCCAGACCCACATAGATGTTCTATTTCTTCACTATTTAAAAGTCTTTTTTGTTGGACTCCACATTTCTGTGATTGTAATGGGAAATACAGCTGTCTTCTGGTTCAACCCCTCAGACTCTAATCATAGTTTTAATAACCAAAATATATGTAACCAAATTACATATATAGGTAACCAAATGGTTACCAATATGTAACCATCATTGGTGCTATTGTGAAAATCACATGTCGAAATAATTTACTATCACTTCAAAATACTCCATAGAGTAATTTGAAAAGTAAGTCTATTTTGTTATAATGAGTCAGCCACAAATACTGAGTTAGCTTAGCACTAAAAAATGGGATAGTCTTGTTTACATTCCTTCCATAGTGTAGTGTATGCATCTGTATGTATATTGTCTGTTTTCTTCATACTTTTTGTGTCATAAGCACAAGGGACAATAGGAATTTGATGATTTCATGACCTGATCTAAGCCATTATG
>NW_026652289.1:22307121-22356633 GCF_009828535.3 Hylobates moloch | reverse complement strand
AATATATACAGCATATCATTATAAACTGAATATTATAAAATGAATATTAAAAGTTAACACAATTCCTTTTTATTTTAAAGTCATAAGACATATACCTAGATAACACGTGCATCAAAAGAAATTCAAGATGAAATTTACAACTCTCAAAAGTAATGAAAACCATGATGGTTTATGATAAAACTATTGGTAAAAGCCAAATTTCACTCAGTTTATAAACTAAAGTGTCTTCATAATCAAACAGAAAAATTAAAGTAGTTTTATGTTCAAATTAAGATGTTAGAGAAAAAATTCCCAATTAGCTAAAATTAATTTAGAAAATTTAGATGAAGATTTAAAATAAAATTAATAGATTAGAGAAATGAAGGTTAAAATATATATGAATGCCGTATTTGCCATATTTTGAGCACCTGGTAATTGCTTCTGGTTCCTAATGAAACAAGAGAGTTCCCTGACCCCCTTGCGGGACTTGTGACAAAGGTGTGGCTCCTTTGCTTGTCTGTCATTCACTCAAATCCCTTACAGAACAGGGAGCATGCAGAGGGGCAGGTGCAGGAGCCAGGGAGCGTCCCCAGCAGAACTCCTCCCGACATTCAGACACTCTCCTCTTCTCTCCTTCTGTGATGTGCTGCTCTGCCACTCTGCACTCCGCTGCTCCTCTGTTTGTGGAGCTTGGGGTTTATATGGGCGTGGCGGGCCACAATGGTCTTGAAAACGGCAATATTTGAGCGTGAAAACAGGAATGTCTGTTCCCATTTAAGGTCACGGGTTTCCAAGCTTGATGGTGGGGTTTTTCCTGGGCACCACCCTTTTCTACCTAGTATTTTCCTGCATCCTGTCTGTATCACTATCATTTCCTTTTTGTTTCTCTCGTGTGTGTGTGTGTGTGTGTGTGTGTGTGTGTCTCCATGTTTATTCTTTCCTTTTGTCCTAATTTTTTCCTTTTTCTAATCATGCAAACTCCTAGAAAATTACTTAAAATTGTAATTTACGGATATGTCAAAATAAAAAAAAATTAACAATGTAGTTTAAGGATAAAAGTGTCAGTGATGAGAATGAAAGTTCTGTAAGCATAGAAATTATTTAAAATGAATGAAGAAATTCAAGTATAATATGTAATTAAGATTATTACCATCTCGCTGAAAGCGTTTGTAATATGTAATTATCAAAAAATTAAGAATAGTTACTGGGAAAAAATATAGAGCATTACAGAGAAAAAATACAAGATGCACGTACTTTAAATTTACACACTAGAAAAATGAAAAGAAGAAATTCTACAAAATCTAAAAAAGAAAAAAGTTTGTGCTTTTATTTATGGAAACAAAAGTAAATAAAGAACACTTTCATGTTGTATTAGTCTTCTCGTGTTTCATAACATTGTCTCAAAGCTGATGTCTTAAGACAATGCAGAGTTTTTCAAACTTCCATTTCCATTTCATGATCAAAAACAAGAGGTCCTCTTGGCAGTCCTCTAAATAGACTCTATTACAGCATGGTGAGCTTACTTCCCCAAAGGTAAAAAGGAAGAGTGTCTCTGGTACAAGAGGTAGCTCTGTGCATAGATACTGTAACCTAAGCACAGGAGCGACACTAATTTCCTTCACAGTATTCTGTTATTAGAAACAAGTCACAGACTCCTTCCACATTCAAGGGCAAGGATTTATACAGGACTTGAATATGGGGACAACTCTAAGGTCTATCCAATATACCTAGTAAATAAATACCCTTGGATTGGGTTAAACAATCCAATACTGTAAAATTTTCTGAGGATTGACAAAGAAATAGTATTTAAATAAGAGAAGAAAAATGTGTTCTGATATTATGTTAGTAGAATAGCATTAAACACAAAAGGCATAAAAAAGGGGGGAAATCACGAAGTGGGCTACACACTGTGAGACTGAACCGGTTGTTAGAAAAATAGAAGTTTATCAGAAATAAAATAGGGTTCATTTTAACTCATGAATTCGAATCTCCTTTTATATGTCACTTCCTAAATATTGTATCTTGTATCACTTGATCCCCTAGCTTTTCTATACTTTCTAGTTCTTCTTTTTGATATGCCCATTATACATATAATTAGTTGATTAATATTTGTATTCTAGCCTTAACTGCAGTTCCATGACAGGAGGTATTAAACAGTCACTATTATCAAGAAATATATCTAGTATGTAACAAAAGCTTAATAAATCTTTAGCAAATTAAAATTAAAACAGGCTGGGCTCAGTGGCTCACGCCTGTAATCTCAGCAGTTTGGGAGGCCAAGGAGGGCAGATCACAAGGTCGGGAGTTCAAGACCAGCCTGGCCAATATGATGAAACCCTGTCTCTACTAAAAATGCAAAAATTAGCCAGGCATGGTGGCAGGCGCCTGTAGTTCCAGCTACTTGGGAGGCTGAGGCAGAAGAATCACTTGAATCCGGGAGGAGGAGGTTGTAGTGGGCCGAGATTGTGCCACTGCACTCCAGCCTGGGTGACAGGGGGAGACTCAGTCTGGGGAAAAAAAAATTAAACAGATTACAGAATGAAATACAGTGAGAGGAAATAATTAGAATATCAAAAAATAAGCTATTGAGACTCTTCTTCTTAATAAACTTAGTACTAATGAAAATAAATATTATTGCTATAAGTAGAATTTCAGACATTTTTAGTTTAATAAATATAAGAAAACAAAAGAATTTGAATTAATATATTTCAGGAAAGTTTGATTAAAGCTATTATATTAAAGTTAGGCTGGAAATTTCAGATGTTCAAACATGTATGTTTTCTTTAATCAAGGCTTTCTAGCTGCGTCTACTCTATTTATTCAATATATACTTGCACATTCTTAAGATATCTTCAATTAAGCTTATAAAAATACGAATTTACATTTGCAGCATGGTTTACTTTTCAGGATTGATCTTTAAAATGTGTACAAATTTAATATCTGATAAATATTGCAATATTTTCTAACACTGCCAAAATATAATTGATATCATGAAACATCCATTTAAATTACTCAAATATGTCAACAGGCAAAAATACATTTAGTAACCGCTGGTTATACGTCAGTATGTAAAACCATGCTTTAAATAGACCATTTTGTTCTTTAAAAAAATTATCTGTAGTTTTCTCTGTGGAAACTATAATATTAGAGAAGATTTCTCATAGAAGGAAAAAGAGGAGGAAGTAAAAAGGAAGAAGGAAGGAAGAAATTAAGGAAAACAAAAGGGAAAAAGGAAAAAAGAGATAACAAAAGGAAGAAAAAACACAAGTATCCTACACAAGTATACAGCTCATTGTACTCTAGTGAGATGAGTGAATTATAGATACAATAACGTAATAATAATTTTTGGTGTTTATTTGAAAAGCAAATGCTGCCTTTCTCTATATCAGCTTATGCTGGATATCTTATTATCCTAATCAAAAGTCAGTATAATAGAAGAGTAGAAAGGAGTACTGAAATGGGACTGAGATAAAAATTATTTAAATGTAAATAAATAATAATTAGGGTGTAGTGAATGAAGAATGAGGTGAATGAAGAAAGGAGCATTAAAAAGAATAAAATATGGGCCAGGTGCTCACGCCTGTAATCCCAGCACTTTGGGAGGCTGAGGCGGGAGGATCACAAAGTCAGGAGATCGAGGCCATCCTGGCTAACACGGTGAAACCCCATCTCTATTAAAAATACAAAAAAATTAGCCGGGCACGGTGGTGGGTGCCTGTAGTCCCAGCTACTCGGGAGGCTGAGGCAGGAGAATGGTGTGAACCCTGGAGGCGGAGCTTGCAGTGAACCAAGATGGCACCACTGCCTTCCAGCCTGGGTGACAGAGCGAGACTCCGTCTCAAAAATAAATAAATAAATAAATAAATAAAGAATAAAGAATAAAATATGATGAATATAACTTGAAATACAACTTGAATTCTCAAATAGCGTTAATATAGCAAAAAAGTCAAAATACAATAGAATGCATAATAGTTTCAAATTATGACTAAGTTGATTGAAGACAGTGAAAGAAATGTGGAGAGTAGTAAGAGAAATTAAAATAAGAGAAATAAAGAATGAAGGAAATGAAAGCACAGATCATGAAGGAAGAAATGAAAAGGGAAGTAAAATACAGCAATGACAATAAAAACACTAATGAAGAAAATATGGGTTTATCATAATGGAAAAAAACATTAGAAAGAACAATCTGAAAAATATTGATGCCTCTGTAAGGAAGCATGAAATGGGGAGTTGGAATATTGTAAAGGTCTTTTTCTCTCCTTCTTGTTACCTAGGCTGAGTGTTGCAGAGTCCTAACTGAAGGAAGTTGGCTTCCCCAAGACAGTGAGACATCTTGGAAAGGGTGACTCTGACCGGCAGTGACCATATATCAGTTCCATATGACAGAATGTCTCCTTCCAATGGATGTTGATCACCTTGTCACCTGTTGCCTAAATGACCTTGTCTATTGTCATTATTTTGATGTATCCAGAGGGGCAACAAATCACTCTCCTAGATGCACGATCATTCTCCTGGTAAATGAATTAGGCTTACCAAAGAAACGTACAAAATCCCATCTGAGAATGGTCAGTTTTCCAAGCTGAACTACATCATGAAGTAAACCTCAAGATCAAAAAAGTGATTGAAATTCCTTTTTTTTTTGAGACGGAGTCTCCCTCTGTTGCCCAGGCTGGAGTGCTGAGGCGCGATCTCAGCTAATTGCAAGCTCTGCCTCCTGGATTCACGCCATTCTCCTGTCTCAGCCTCCCAACTCAGCTGATATTACCACAGGTCTTGATATAACTCAGCCTTTGGAGGCATCACTCGGGATGGTAACAGACATGGCTAACCTTGGAGATACTTCTCATTTTAAAATCGCTTGCCAGCTTTTGGAATGGAACTTAGACCATCAGCTCACCTGACACTCGGGTCTTCAGACAGGCTAGAACTATACATTGTTTCTCTAGCTTGTCAACTGCAGATCCTGGGACTTCTCAGCCTCTACAATCATATGAGCCAATGCTTTATCACAAATAAATGCATGTGTGTGTTTGTGTGTGTGTGTGTATATATATATATATATATCCTACTAGTTATATTTCTTTGGAGAACCCTAATATATGCTAATATATCATGGATGCCAAAAGACTTCATTCAAGTCATGTTATGTTCAAATATAAATAAAAAATCTTTAAATATACCTTTACCTTTGATATCTTGGGAAGTTCCTCAGATCAGAAGACGTTTTCTTGAAAGTCAAAGTAAATTACACATCTTGCAAATGCTAGATCATGGTTGACGCGTCAGTCTGGATAATACAGAAACTTGCTTGTCTGTTATTACCAAAAATAAATAAATAAATAAAAACCTCAGCATCTTCTGTCAGGTTATAAATGTCACCTTGTGATAACATTGCCTGTTCCTTTGCAGGAGCCCTTCTGCATTTGTACATTGTTTCACACACAATACGAAATGTCATAGGCCTGATTGGATTATTAGCTCATATAAAATATAGTAATATTTTATACTATATATAGTTAATATATTAATAACTAGCACTTCTTTTGTATGTTTCTTTTTTCTTTGTCCCATTAATGTGCTGAAGTGATTAAAAATATTATTATGATGTGTCATCAACTTTATAAGTATTACTCATAAGCCTAGGCGTCAAATTATCCTTTTCTGTATGACAATTTCCATGTAAAAATCCCAAATATAATTGTAGGACAGATTTCATTAAACAATGCAAGAAATATTCAGAATAATTCAATAGTCACATATCATAACAACGCAGAAACTTTACCATACATTTTACCTCTGACTTAAGTAATTCACATTGATAACAACACCAAATGTCAATGGAACAGCTGAACTGGAACACAGAAAATGCTTCCTTTTGTGTAAAAATGCCCTTTTCTCTTGCACCATTTTAATCCATTCAGTTCATTAAGTTAGTCAGCAGCCTATAAAAAGAGGTTGGGGTAAGTTATTCCAGAAGGAGGGAGTAACATCAGTTCCCTGCAATCCCACGTTCAGTGATTACCAATGGTCATTACTATCAAATGTAGAACTGACTCAATCAAGTAAACATGGTCATATTGAATACTGATATACAGGGCTGGAAAACCAGGAATGAAATTGCTAATGGGATTTCTCAGTCGCTGTCATTGTGCACTAATGTAGAAATCAATAATTGATTTATTTTATCATCTTACCTTATAAACCTCAGTGTTACTTCACAGAATTCTGGTTAGATAAATCTTATTCTAGACTTAAGTAACATATCTAAAATTTGAGTAAAATTTTAAATATTCTTTCTAATTTTCATTTGACATATAGAACATAAATTTTAACAATTTCTCAAAATCCTTAATAAGAAAATTTTGACACATCATATAAGTTATAATAAATTATGTAATTACTTCTAATATCTCATTCATTCAAATGAAAAGTTTACCCTAAATGTGGTCAATAGGATCATGGTTCTGTGATTATGTGTTTCTGTAAAGGAAAAAAAAAGTTTTTCTAATTCCGTATTTTGAAGAATTGTTCATAGATGCCACAATATAATATTTGAAATTTGATTTGAAATAATCACTGGGGCATTGAAGTGATATAAAGCACAATTTCAATAAATTGATACTTTCTGAAGGGGATAAAGAGGTTCACATATAATTTATCTATTTTATAGATATTTTGCCACCACCTTTCATAATGAAAGCAAAAACAAACAAAACAAAAATGATGTGGTTAGTTTACCACCCAGTAAAGAAACATTAATTCTCAGCAAATGTCTCAAACTACAAAATATTGACATTAAATAATAAAATAGTATACATCTATTTTTCCATTTTATTAGTGGCAAATTTTTGTTAAAAATCTTAAAGCGATGTAAGCAAGTGCATAAATATATATGTCCTCCATGTAGCAATTTGCCACTAAAATGTATCTTCTTAGTAGATTATATGTTCGAAATTAAAATACTCTTTTCATTTCACCTTTTTAACCCTGTTTTGAAAATGAGTTATGTAAAGGTAACTGGAATGGCTAAACTATGTCCCCAGCATTTATATGTTGAAGTCCTCACCTCTAGTATATTAGACTGTGACTGTATTTGAAGATACTGCCTTTAAAGAGGTAATTATGTTATAGTAGGGTCATTAGGGTGGGCTCTAATATAATAAGTCTGGTTTCCATACGAGAGGAGGAGATCAGGACACAGACAGAGAAACCTCAGAAGTGCACACACAGATTATCTGATTACACAATGAAGTCTGCCCTCTGCAAGCCAAGGAGAGAGGTCTCAGGTGAAACCAAATCTGTCACCATCTTGATCTTACGCTTCCCGCCTCCAGAACAATGAGAAAATCAATTTATGTTGTTTAAGCCACACAACCTGGGGTATTTTATTATGACATTTAGAGAAAACAAACACAGTAACTTTTCCAAATTTTTTTTCTCCTTCACATAATCACCTTTTCTATTAATATGTGTAGTTGTCTGCTAGGACTGCCATAACAAAATACCTGAGACTAGGTGATGTAAATAACAGAAATTGATTTTTTTACAGGTCTTGAGGCTGGAAGTCAAAGTTAAGGTATTGGCAGGTTTATTTTCTCCTGAGGTCTCTGCTTGACTTGCAGAAAGTGTCTGCCAGATGTGTCCTCAGAGGGTCTTTTGTTTGTGTGCGCATCTCTGGTGTCTCTTTCTCTTCCTATAAAAACACTAGTAATATTGAATTAGGGTCTCACCCATAGGACCTCATTTAAGTTTAGTTACCTTGTTAAAGGCCATATATCTAAATATAGTCACTTTAGCTTAGGGCTTCAACTTATGAATTTGGGAGTCAGCACAATTGAATACACAAAATATGCATATGCAGTGGGCACTTTATATGTTTATTTGATTATAAACATATATCTTTGTATTCAGGAAATGAGAGATGGTCAAAAATTTGCATAAAAATGCCTGATTATTACTATTCATCCAAAATCTTTTTACTGTATTATGAATAATCATTCTGTAGATAGACTTCATTCTACTGTCATTTCAAAATGCAGTGCCAGCTTTTTTAACTCTCCTCAACATAATATCTGCCTTTTATAAGATTCAAAACCATTAATATCATGTCTTTACTATATGATGGATTATTTTGTAGCCCCTCTTTCTGACAGTACTCCCCCACTCACTATAAACATTTTTGTTTTTTAACTGTAGAAAAAAATCAAGCATGAATTTTATTGAAAAGTGACTCCCATTTGAGTCTCACGAGCTGTGAAATATAGTTTGGATACAAGGACGAAGATAAATAGTTTTCATTTTTAGCCTACAGAAAATAATTTGTTCTGCTCTTGGAACTAGTAAATCTAAAAAACACCCTGACATAAATTCTCTCTTCTTTTAATAACAATGAGCATTTAAATGGATGGGTGAATTCCTTTGGACTCCTTGTGATTTATCAGAACAAATCTTATTAAAAATGTAATGGTTCAGACAATATTTAATATTATTCATTTAGCATTAAACACTGTATCTAGGATAGGCTTTTAAAATGAAAACAAAATGTAAAAATCGTTCATAAATAATTGCTGAATCTTGAATATTTATTCTCTCAATTATTATTATGTATATTTCTTTGTTCTTTAATTTTAAACTGAGAGAATATGTTTAATTACTCTGTGGAAAGGTAGGCCTATAAAGTTTTAGTGTTGAACCCTTCTTATTATACCCTATAATTGACGTTTAGTTTAAAATTGATGTGAAAATAAGATGTTGCCATGACAGGTGTGTATTAAAGGTGAAATGACTGGTATCCTTGCATTATTAACATTAACTACACTGATCTAATCATATTACTAATTCTTACACATATTTTTACTCATTTATATAAAATCAAGGAAGCTAAGTGGTCTCTGATACTAATAAATGCCCTGAGAATCCAAAGACCTTAATATGTTTAAGGCAGGCTTGAGAAGATAAGGGAGAGCCTTGGATAAACACACAATGAGGAGTAGTGTCTAAAACCTCTACATCTATTCTGTCCAAAAAGATTTACATATGCACTGAGATAAAGAACTAGAAAAATAAAATTCACTTCTTAAAAGATAATAACAAGGAGATGTCTCTGTTTCTCCATGGTTTAAAGTGTTGGAAAAAACTCTTTCCAAAATCACACAAGTACAATGAGCTCCTCAGGGAGTGCTGTGGCCACTAGTTACATCACTGTATACTCCCCTAATAAAATATGCATATTTAATTCTTTACCATTAAAAACTTTAATCTACAATTTAAACTCTGTCCAAATAAATTTCTATTTCCATATGCTTTCACCACTAAATTCTGCTCAAATTTGAAAAAGCAATAAACATTACAGAAACTTCTCCCAAAAACTGGGAAAAAGAAAGCTCTTCCCAACTTATTATTTTATAAGGCCTTAATACCAAAATTTAATAAGGAACAGAAAGTAAAGTGATAATCCGATTTTTTCAATGAACGTAAAAGCAAAATCCTAAACAAAAATTTTTAGAAAATCAACTCCTACGACATATAAAACCAATAGAGAAACCAAACCAAAGTATATTATATTGACCAGGATTTATGTAGGACTGCATTGGTAGATAAACTTTCAACCACATTATCAAAACATAAAGGTAAAAAAAAAATAGCATGATCTTGATAGATGCAGAAAAAAAATCTAAAATCTAAAATAAAAAATGTAGCATCTGTCCATTAATATAAATCTTCTCAAACAAGAAAAGAGCAGGGATACTCTGTCCCAACAAAGGCTATTTACAGACAGAGACACAAACAATGTGAGGAGTAAATAAAACACATTAATACAAAATATTGAATGCTTATCATTTGGGATCATAGATTAAACAAAGATGACTGCTATAACACTTTTATTTATTATGGTACTGAAACTCAAAACGATTGTGTTATATCAAGAAAATATAAGGTTAAGTAGTATTATATAGGGAGGAAATACTCGAATTTTGATAGAAAAGAATAAACTTAATTATTTTTCAAAATAATTCGATTACCTGCATAGAACACAAAAGGTTTTCTGAAAAACAGCAATACAAATAAACACGATATCTAAACTCAATTTGGTTAGTTTAGGCCTGAAAAAAGAACCTCAATTACATTTTTGTATCTGTCAGTAATATTAAAAAATATAATTAAAATATATTAAACATGTAAACAACAACAAGGATATCTAGATATCAATATAACAATGATCTAAAATTTACCCAGAGAAAATTTTAATTCTCAATGAAGATTATTAGAAAAGATCTAATTATGTAAAGATAATTTGCTTATGGGTGTGAAAGACCCATTACTGTAAAGGTATCAATTCTCTGTTAATTAATAAATTGAATGCAATTTAAAAATTTTTACATGGTGTTTACTTATAAAGAACATTGACAAGCTGAACCTGAATGTTACAGAAAAGCGAAATAATAATGCTACCAAGACACCCCTGAGGAAGAGTAAGCAGGGTGGCCTGTCATTCTAGTTATCAATCTATTATAAAAACTACAGTGATTAAAATATTATGTCATGAACATCATCATTTTTAAAAAGATCTATGATAGTTATTAGTGAGCCCAGAAATTCAATATTACTTAGTTTATGTAAGAAGTAGAGCGTGTTTCAAAAGCCTAATTCTAACATTGGCATAATAAATTCATATTCCAATGTAGCACTAAGGAGTTGATGCCACCTTTCAGCTGCTAGAACAATGTCAGAGGATGCCTGCTAAAATTCAAGTTTTAAATAAGGTCAAATGTCTCATCACATGCTATAAAAATGTCAAGATTTTAATTGAAGGTCACTCATTATAGCAAGAATCTGTAATATCTCATGTTAAATAAAATGAGAAAATCAACAGATACTAAAACTAAGATGACAGAAATATTTAAATGATCACAAAAGAAATTTAACACAGCTATTATTAACTGTTTCAACAAGCAATTACAAATACATTTGAAACAAATGGAAAGAAAAAGAAAGTATAGCACAGAAATAGACACATGAAAAAACAGAAGATTAAAAATGTGGAAACTTTAAAACTGAAAAATTCAATAGACAAAATAAAAATATATGAAAGTGTATTTGTATACTGAATATTGCAATATTAAAGAAAATCTAAATAAATAGCACCTCAAAGTTTATATATTGGAAGAATTATGTTGAAGATGTAAATTCTCCCCAAATTGAGAGAAATGTTCATTGCAATTCCTTTGAAAATCCCCCTAAGACTTTTCTAGACAAGCAATTATAAAAGTTGTATTGTAAAAGTTGTATAGAAATAAGAGGAAATAAAAATAGTTAAAGCAATATTTTAGATAATAAAATGGGTAGACTAACTCTAGTCAATACGAAAACTTAACTATATGGCTACTGTACTCATGACGGTACCGTTTTAAGAGGTAGAGATACAACAAAGATAAACAAAACAGAATGGAGTACCCAGAAATAACTTCCAAACAAGGATAGCCAACTGACTTTTCACAAAAGTACAAAGCAATTCCTGGAGTAAGCATGGTACTTTTAACAAATGGTGCTGAAGTCATTGGCTGTTCATAAGGGAAACAAAAAAACCACACCCTACATTAATATTAAATAAAAATCAATCATAAATGTGCATATTAAACATGCCTTGGTTCAAGGGATGGAAAGTCACCAGTAAGGATGGCAATGCAAGTGGAACCACGTTGCTTGAGGCTCTGGACTGCATCCTACCACAGACTCGTCCAACTGACAAGCCTTAATGGTATTGGTACTTTTCCTGTTGCCCAAGTGGAGACTGATGTTCTCAAACCTGGTATGGTGGTCACCTTTGCTCCTGTCAATGTTACAACTGAAGTAAAATCTGTAGAAATGCACCATGAAGCTTTGAGTGAAGCTCTTCCTAGGGACAATGTGGGCCTCAATGTCAAGAAAGTGTCTGTCAAGGATGCTCGTCCTGGCAACGTTGCTGGTGACAGCAAAAACGACCCACCAATGGAAGCAGCTGGCTTCACTGCTCAGGTGATTCTCCCGAATCATCCAGGCCAGTTCAGCACTGGCTCTCCCCCTGTACTGGATTGCCACACAGCTCACATTGCATGCAAGTTTGCTGAGCTGAAGGAAAAGATTGATATCTGTTCTGGTAAAAAGCTGGAAGATGGCCCTAAATTCTTGAAGTCTGGTGATGCTGCCATCGTTGATACGGTTCCTGGTGAGCACATGTGTGTTGAGAGCTTCTCAGACTATCCACCTCTGGGTCACTTTGCTGCTCGTGATATGAGACAGACAGTTGCCGTGGGTGTCATTAAAGCATTGGACAAGAAGGCTGCTGGAGCTGGCAAGGTCACCAAGTCTGCACAGAAAGCTCGGAAAGATAAATGAATATTATCCCTAATACCTGCCACCCCGGTCTTAATCAGTGGTGGAAGAACAGCCTCAGAACCATTAGTTTCAATTGGCCATTTAAGTTTAGTAGTAAAAGACTGGTTAATGATAACAATGCATCGTGAAACCTTCAGAAGGAAAGGAGAAGGTTTTGTGGACCACTTTGGTTTTCTTTTTTGGGTGTGGCAGGTTGAAATTATTAGTTTTTAAAATCAGTACTTTTTAATGGAAACAACTTGACCAAAAATTTGTCACAGAATTTTGAGACTCATTAAAAAAGTTTAATGAGAAAAAATTTACTATTAGACTTTTAGGATATAACATAGGGAAAAACCTTTACAACCTACAGTTTTTAAAAAAAGTTTTTATATGTAACACCAGGAACAAGATCAGTTAATAAAAAAAGATAAATTGACTTCATCAAAATTAAAATATTTTTGTGCGTGCATTATTCTGTAAAGAGAATGAAAAGACGAGCTACAGACGGAGAAAGCATTATAAAAGCACGTATCTGAAAAAGGACTTATATCTGGAATATGTAAAAAACTCTCAAAATGCAACAATAAAAAATCCAATTATAAAATGTCCAAAGATACATAGAGGCAGTTCACTGAAAACAACATTCTTATGATAAATAAGCACATCAAAAGATATCCAGCGTCACTAGCCGTTAGGGAAATGTGAATTAAGACTACAAAGTGATATGACTACACACCTATTAGAACAGTAAAAATTTTAAAAAATTGAAGTGACAATACCAAATGTTGGTAAGGATACAAAGAAACTGAATCTCTCATATACCGTTGGTAGAAATGTAAAATGGAACAGCTGCTTTTAGAAGTAGCTTAAAAAGTGGTTTGGAAATTTTGTAAAAAAACTAAACATATGCTTATCATATGATCCAGCAATTGCACTCCTAGCCATTTAAGCCAGGGAGCTGAAAATGTGTGTCTATGCAAGTATCTCTACACAAATATTTATAGCACCTTTATTTATAACAGCCCCAAACTGGAAACAACCAAAGTGCTCCCTTATGGACAAGTGGTTAAATAAACTTGGTACATCCAGATAATAGAGTATGATTTAGCAACAAACAGTAACCGACTGCTGATGCAATCAACAGCCTGAATGAATCTTGAGGCCATCATGCCGACTGAAAACAGCTAATCTTAAAAAGGTCACATAGTATGTAAAACTTTTCACATAACAATAAAAAGTGGCCAAATTATAGAAAAGAAAAAACAAATTAGTGGTTGCCGAAAGGTAGAGTTAGGGCCTATCAGAAGATGGTGAACGGGACTGTAAAGAAATAGCACGAGGGGAATATTTATGATAATGGAAGAGTTCTATGGCTTGACTGTGGTAATGTTTACACCAGCCTACACGTGAGATTGCACCATGTAGAGCTACACTCATACATTGTACCAATGTTCGCTGATAGTCACTGTTGATTTTATTTTTGTATACTTGATATGCCATCTGTACATTATTTTGTTTGCCTTCCAAGCAACAACATGGTCAAATAAACATTGTGGATATAATTTATAGAAAAATAATTTATAGAAAAAATAATTTAAAAAAACTTTTACAATTCTATAGTTACCACCGCTACTGGACCAAAGGCCTAGTAAAAAAAAAAATAAGGTGAAGTATACAACTATGAAATATGAAGAACCTCCTTACCTGGTAGGAGGTGGGCTGTTGATTGCTGACACGGTCTTCTACAAGTCTAATGTAACTTAAGGCAGTAGCTCCTTCACTGATTGCGCAGTCTTCACTGTCTGAACTAATTCTGTTCAAATGTGGGCAGGTTTGTATAAGAATGGCAACAGAAATCCAGATGAAGTCACGTGTTGTCTTTTCTGTTTTACGTCCTCCTTTGCACTGCTTTTTTGGCTAATGAAGCTATAAACCAAATGAGAGTAACCTTGAAAGACGTCTTCATCATCCATGCCAGTTTTTACCTTTGGAATCTAGTCTATCTACATGGAAAGATTTAGCTAAAGGTATAGTCTGGCTAAAAACATCCTGAGATGCATATTTTCTTTGAAATTTTTTATTTAGGTGAAACTGACAATATAAAAATTAACCATGTCAAAGCGAACAACTAAATGGCATTTAGTAGCAATCAAATTGAACAATTAAATGGCATTTGCTCCTTTGTAAAACTACCTTTTCTATCTAGTTTCAAAAAATCTTCATCATTACAAAATAAACCTTCATATTCATTAAATAGTTGCTTCCCCGCCTCCTCCAGCTCCTGGAAACCACCAACCTGCATTTTGTGCTGTTGTAAACATATCTGTAAATGTATTTGTTGGAATACCTGATTTTAATTTTGTGGTGATATATATGAAGGCGTGGAATTTTGGGGTTATTTGGTAATTCTGTGTTCAACTTTTTGTTTTGTTTTGTTTGATTTTAGAGAGCGAGGTCGTGATCTGTCACCCAGGCTGGAGCAAGCTCCATAGTGTAATCATAGCTCACTGTACCCTCAAACTTCTGGGCTCGAGGGATGATCCCATTTCAGCCTTCCAAATAGCATGTGCCACCATGGCCAACTAATTTTTGTTTTTAATTATGTTTTGTAGAGACGAGGCTCTTGCTTTGTGGCCCAGGCTGGTTTCGAACTCCTGGGCTCAGATGATCCTTCTGCCTGGGACTCCCAAAGTGTTGTAATTACACGTGTAAGCCACTGCTCCCAGCTGCGTTTAACTTTTTGAGGACCAACTTTATCCGATAAGGGTTGCACCATTTTACATTCCAATCAGCAATGCATAAGATGTCCAATTGTTCCACGTCTTCCCCAGACTATTATTCTGAGTATTTTTTTGTCTGTCTCTTTGTTTTTTGATAGCTATCTCAGTGGGTTGAAGTGGCAGCTTATTTTAGTTCTGATTTCCATTTCCCTAATGTCTAATGAAGCTGAACATCTTTTTATGTGCTTGTTGGTCATTTGTACAGCTTCTTTGGAGAACACTTATTCAAATTCTTTGCCTATTTTTTTTTAAATGGACTGTATTTGAGTTGTCATGAGTTCAATATATATGCTGAATACCTTATCAGACATAAGTTTTTCTAAAGTTTTTTCCATAATATAGCTTGGCTTTGTACTTTCTTGTTTCCTTAAATGCACAACAGTTTAAAATTTGATAAAGTCTAAATTATAGTTTTTTGTTATTTTTTGTGCTTTTGTTGTCTGGGCTCTAATTGTGAAATAACTGTTTTAAAGAAGTCTCTTCCTGCTTTAATGAAATCATTAAGAGTTCAATATAGTTTAAGATTCAATTTCATGTTAGCTTCTGTAATTTTACAGGTAAAATTTTAGCTACCTTTTTGTATCATAAACATGTCATGGTCTATTTTCAAATACAATATGTCAAAATGTTTATGAGTGCAAATAAATTATTAATACAATTCTTATGCTCATTAAATATGGTTACTTTGTACCTACAATATTTTGGATTATCTCCTTTTAGACCATAAATCTGTGGTTTTGAGAATTAATTTAAAATATTTTCAAAAACCTTTGAATCTGTAAAAGAACAGTTTTCAAATTGGAAGGTGCACGAGGTAGCAGAAAGATGGAGGAGCAGATGATCAGAATTCTTCATTCGAAATCTCCTTCAGTGATTTGCTATTTGACCTCAGGCAATTTACTTACTTACATGGAGTTATCATTTTTCTAAATCAATAACTGGCATTTGGAAATTATACCTAATTATCTTAAAGAGGGGTTTTTTTTTCCACAATAAAAAGACACATTGAAAAGTTTAAAAAGAGTAATAATTAGCATAGGTTAAATCAAGGGAGGGTTTGCTGTCATTTGTCTGATATTGAAACGCAGAAGATAAAAAGTGGGTATCAAAATACAAAGAAAAAATTAATACCAATAATTTTGAGTTATCTTTTCAAATTTGGTTAATTCAAAAGGAAGAATTACAATGATATCTTGATTATTTTGCGAATTTTACAACCAAGTTCAACTTGCTCCCATATCAGTTGCTGTTTATGGTGCAAAACGAAAGTGTGAAATATTATTTTGCAGGTGAAGAACGGAGCACTTTAGCGTGGTTCCATGACATTGCATTCTTGTTGCCAAAAGCCTTCATGACAATTTGATGATGTTAAATTGTTACCTTCTTACTCTAGCTGTTAACTGGAATTGATATTTGTTCTCTTTATAAAGAAGAAAATAAAGTATAACTTTAAAATCGGACTTTGTTTTGAAATCTAACACACTCCTTGAAATCTAACACACTCACACAACAGAACTAAATGGATTCATCAGTGACATGCATTATTCAGCTATCAAACAATCACCAACAGTCATCTCAAGGTAAGCTTAATAGGTCATTGCAGTTACCTTTATAATATTAGAAACATTTAGTAAAGAATATTAACTAGGTGACCCAAAATATGCTGTCTTTTTTGGTTTCTTTCTTCTGCAATATATGACTAATTCATTGTAATGTTATCTTATCATGGCAATAATTTTTTATGCACGCCCCTTAGTCATATTCCTGATACTATTTAAAATTAATACTTTTCTTTCTTGTCTATAGAATATTCAGTTTTTCATTGTTCACTTAAAATTTAATTTCTTTTTTCCCCAGAAAAACAGAAAACCTATTTTGGGAAAATAGATATTTCTTATTGCATTTGATTTAGCTTCAGAATTAAATAATATGTTATAATCAAAGTGATTTCAAAGGCTAAGGAGGTATTATGGAAAGTGCTCTGGAAAGCTTACTAGGAACAAATGTTCTCAATGAACTGAAGGTGAAGAGGATGGATGATCCCACACCAGCACACTGTGATAATTTTTAACTGACTTTGTGAGTAATCTATTCTGAACCACACATAAAAGAAAAGAATAAAGCATTTTGTTCCCTACTTTTGTCGTTCCTCGGTTAATGTTTTTTACAGAGAGAAAATGCAAATCAAAGTTACCTAGGTTTTTTGTATTGAAGCTGTCTTTAAATTAATTTTTTAAATATCTTCACACACTTACCTATAAAACCATAGAAAAATAATAGGGTTAGATGGATAATGGGTAAATGAGATAATTATAAATTATCTTTAATAATGAACCAATACTGCCATCTATCGCTTCCAACACAAGTCCATTACACATAAAATTAATGTGCAATAAAATGAGGATATATGCCTTTAAGTCATTTTATATAGCTGAAATATCATAAATTTGATAGACTAATGTTACACTTCAGAAAGTATTAGGTTATATACAGCACATATCTGTTACATTACATTGATTATATTTGTTATCTTTTAGGACATAGCTTCCATTTATCAGAATTTATACCCTTTCTACAAAGTTTTATATCCTCTATACATGGTGTGAGTGTAGGGTCACACTAAGTGTCAGATGTTTGAATCCTTAGTAGAAACTATGGATGTTGTATATAAATGATATTCAGCTAAAAAATTAAATAAAACGATCTGCATATATGTAATTTATGCAACCATACTGAGAATTTCCATGCTCAGTTTTATACAAAACTTGCTGTAAGAAACGAAAGTGAAAAAAAAGTCCAAAATCCTTCTGCCAAGAAGACATTCTTTCAGCAATTCTCCAACTTGTAGTATTGCTCTGGGCTTCATTTTGCCTCATATTTTAGTCTACCAGAAGCAAGTGATTATATGTAAAGTGAATCTGGCTTTCAGAGATCTAGTTACCTGCCTGGAACCATTCATAATAAAGTCATAGATACAAGAAAATAATTGAATGACATCCGGAATATGTTAAAGTAAACAACAACAAAAAGCAATGAAAACATCAATCCAGAATTCTATACCAGCAAAAACCTTCTTTAAAAAAAGAAGGTGAATTTGAGACACTTTTGAAAAACATGGTGGCTCACACCTATAATCCCGGCACTTTGGGAGGTCAAGGCAAGAGGATCATTTGAGGTCAGGAGCTCAAGACCAGCCTGGGCAACACTGGGAGACCCAATCTCTATAAATAATTTTTAAAAATAGCCAGGCATGGTAATGCACACCTGTGGTCCCACTATTGGAGATGCTGAGGCAGGAGAATCACCCGAGCCAGGGAGTTTGAGGCTATGGTGAGCCATGATTGCACCACTGCATTCCAGCCTGGGTGACAGAATAAGACCTCATCTCAAAGACAAGAAGAAAAATAAAAAAGAAACACTCAGAAGATTTACTCTACAGGAAATACTAAGGAAGGAAAATGATCCAAATTGAAATATAGTACAGCAGAAAGGATGTGCATCAGAAAGGACAATTTTAACAGGTGACTGTTTAAGTACTAATTGTAACTATATCATGTAGGAATTTTTCCATTGGTGTTATTATGGTATAATGTATATCCAATAAATTTCACCAGTTTTAGTTTACAGTTTCATGAGTTTTGGCAAATGAGTACACTCAGATAATCACCACAATAATCAACAATATACACCAATTCCATCATTGGAGAGATTTCTCTAAATGTCCTTTGTGGCTGTAGCCAGCCTGTTCATTAACCCAGCATTCATTGTTTCAGGCCCCAATAATTTTACAGAGACCATATAAATAAAATCACATGCTATAAAGGATTTGGGTGTCACTTATTTATGCATTATGATGTTGTGTATATCAATAGTTTGTACTTTTTGTCATTTAGTAGTATTCTATTGTAAGCAAATATCACTTTTTTATTTCTCAGTTGAGATAGATTTGTTTTGCTTCCAGTATTGGTATATTAAAAATAAAGCTGGTATAGATATTCTGATATAGGTTTCTTAGTAAACTTAGTATTTTGTTTCACTTGGAGAGGTATCTAGGAGTGGGATTACAGAGTCATAGCACAAGTGTATGCTTGATGCTCTAAGAAGACTCCCAAATTACTTTCCAAAATAACTGTAACATTTTGCATATTCAGCAATAGTGCATGAGAATTTCTGAACTTTTTGTTCTTATCAACACTTCTCTTTGTCAGTTTGTTTGTTTAGACGTTTTAATCGGGGTCTTTTGATACATTTGTCCAGTTTTTCTTTTGCGATACCTTATGACAAATGATGTTGAACATCTATTCTTGTGCTTATTTACCATCTGTATATCTTATCTGATGAAGTACTTGTTCAGATTTTTTTTTTTTTTTTGAGACGGAGTCTCATACCGTCCCTGAAGCTGGAGTGCAACACCGCAATCTTGGCTCACTGCAACCTCCATCTCCCAGGTTCAAGCGATCCTCCTGCCTCAGCCTCCTGAGTAGCTGGGACTACAGCCATGTGCCACCAGGCCCAGCTATTTTTTTGTATTTTTAGTAGAGACGGGGTTTCACTATGTTGGCTAGACTGGTCTCAAACTCCTGACCTCCTGATCCACACACCTCAGCCTCACAAAGTGCTGGGATTACAGGCGTGAGCCACCACGGCCAGCCCAGATTTTTATCCATTGTTTAAATGGGTTGTTTGTTTTCATATTGCTTGCAGGTTTTAGTTTTTGTTTTTTATTCTGGATACAGATCCTTTATATAATTTGCAAATATTTCTTCCCAAAATGTAGTATCTCCCTCCTTTCTCCTAACACTATATTTCAGATAACAGAAGTTTTAAATTTTTATAAAGACCAATTTATCAATTTTTTTCTCTTATATGCTTTTGGTATCATGTCTAAGGAATCATTACTTATGCCAAGGTCCCAAATGCTTAATTCTACAAGATTTTAAGCTTAAAAATATTGTCTTACGTTAGATCTAAAAGTGGTTTCAAGTTTTTTATAGGAAGTGAGATATAAATGAGGTATATATGCGGTATAAAAAGAGGCTGTTATATATATGTATATATATATTAAAATATATATATACAAATATAAGAACATTTGTGTGTATATAAGTTGCATATAAACATAACTATATATACAAATATGTATAATCAATATGTATTTATTATAGAATATGTTATATATGACATATTGTATATGTTGTATATTTATATATAGTTATATATTTATATAACTTTTATATAATTATGTTATATATTTGTATAACTTTTATATAATTATATATAACTATATGTAAATATATAACATATAATTATATAAAAGTTATACAAATATGTAACTATATGTGAATATACAACATATACAATATGTCACATGTAATGCATATTCTGTAATAAAAATATCCCTTTATATGTGGTTGTCTATTAGTTCCAGCACAATTTATTGAAATATTTTATTTTTTATACTTAATTATTTTTGCATATTTGTTGTAAATCGCTGACTATATTTAGCATTTCTATTGCTTGACTCTCTATTCTCTCCTACAAATTTGCATGTCCATAAATTCTTCAATATCATGCTGTCTTGGTTACTGTAGTTTTGAAATCTGATAATGATTTGTCTTGAAGTCAGAAAATATAAGAAATCTAACTTTGTTCTTCATCTTCATCTGTGTTTCTACCTGAAATTTAAAATCAGCTTCTCCAACACTAAAAATATCCTTCCAGTACTTTTTTGTTGGCTTTTTAGTTGCAGTGATTTTATAGATGACATTGAGAATTGACATCTTTATAATAATGATGTCTGCTAATCAATAAACATGAAATATTTTGTTTTATAGTTTAGAATATAGACATCGCACATATGTTGGAAGATTTACACCTAAAAGTATTTTATGAGTTTTGTAGTGCAATTGTATGTGCTACTTAATTTTTGAATTTGTTCAAGCTTCTCCTCCTGAAAATGGTCTCTGTTTTTCTTGGTCTCTATGTTATTTGTCATAAAGAAGGGAACTATAAAACACAGACCTAAAACCCTTAGAAGCACATTGCTCAAGCTGGGCCCAGAGACTGGTGAGTTTTGGATTCACATCCCGTAGGTGTTGGTTTAGACAAACTGTACTGTGAGTCCCTGAGAAACCATAGTGGATGAAGTTCCCCTTTGTCCTGTTGTATGCCTTGAGAGCCTGGCTTTTGTGACCAAGTGAGAACACCTTCTCTTAGTCCCTGCCAGCAAGAAGGGTTATTGTCAGATTACATCATGTGGCCAGTCTAAAAGGACGGAGAACCCAAGACACATAGATTATTAAGACCCACTCTCTTTGCTCCAAATATGCCAAATTCTCAGGGGAGTGTGTCTTAATAAGAAGTCCCCTCCATGAGGCGCATTTGTCATCTCAACCTTTGTTGCCTGGTTAGTGCTGGGAAAGCCAATCCCACAAGTGCCTGCCTGATGTCTCAGGTTGGTGGGCCTGGGACTGGAGGCAACTCCATGTGTCCACATACTCATGTGTTCACAATTTCATGAGGAGGCAGGAGACACCACTCAAAAACTTCAGCCTTAACTGCCCTTGGCAGCAAAGATCTTTTGCTATCTTAGCCTATCTCTGGGAGTAAATTTTGGGGGGATAATTTGGGCGACATCATCTGCTGTCATTTTAAAAACATCACTTACATCCACGGTATTCCACACCTGGAAAGTTGTCTTTGAGACTTTCTAGGAAGAAAATATTTTTGCCTTGAGTCACCTATGCAATAAATAATTTGGCTATATTTAAAAAGAAAACTTCTCAAAATGCTCTCCTCTTAAACAGCTATCTTTATTGATAACTATGCAAAGATACAAACTAAGTATAGCAACCAATCTTAGAGACTCATTTGACAAGATTAAAAGGCAGAAATCAAATTTAAAACAAAATTATAATCCTATACACCAGAAGACTTTTTGAATCTCTAATATAAAACGGTCCTCTGAGTTCAGCTCCATTTCCTCAAACAATATAAAAATTTAGTTTGATACTCAGAAAGAAAAACTGAAAATCCATCAGCTGACATAAAAAAAGGAAATTGAAGACAATGCAGTTGAATGAATGGGTCATTTCCTGATATCATTCATGCTATAACCCTATTTATAAGGGAATTAAAGCAGCGATCATTGTCTTGCAAATTGAGTCTCTACAAAACCAGGGATGTACATATGAAAGCAACTCAAAGGCCTCCCACTATTTTTGCCAAACTTAGAACCTTCCCTTTTTGCCTCTAGATGTTTATGGATACTGTGAAAAGTCCAGACATTGGAAACTGAACTGTTAAAGTTGTATCATATGCTTTTTGTACCTCAGTGGAGTATCCCATACAAACCTGCTAGGGATACATACAACCCATTCTGGAGACTACTGTCATATATGTCATATAAAAATATTTCCAACCTATATTCATTCTCATCTTATACCAGCAAACATGAAGATAGAAATAAATATTTTTTCTAGACATTATATATATTTTATATTATACATTTATTATATATTTATGTATGTTATATATGAATATATAATAGAAAATATATTTAATTATATATTACATATAACTATATATAATATATAGAGTTTAATATATACTATACTTTACATAATATATAATATATCCTATATATTATAATTTCTAGAAAAAACAAACTACATTTATATATAATATATAATCTGCATAAATATATAATATACATGTACATATATAATGTATATATAATTATATAATATATAATAAAATACATGATATACTATATATAACTATATATTATATTATATATTATACTAAATATAATAGTATATGCTCTATACTATATAACAGTATATATTATATTTTATATTATTGTATATTTTATATATATAATTTCTAGAAGAAACATTTATTTCAATCTTCACCTTTGCTGGGGCAAGATGAGAATGAATATAGGCTGGGCATATTTTTATTTATGCCATATTTATTTCTATCACTCTCTCTATATATTTATTTATTTATTAGGGAAAGAATGTGACAGGAAAAATCCTTGAGATATTCATTTGAGTTTTGGTCTTTCTGTGGTGGACTGACTACTCCATCTGCTTAAAAGCCAGTGGGCAAAACATATTTATATTCCCTTGTGTTAGAAGAGGTTTAGGTTGCAAGATGCAAAGAAGAATGCGTCTGAAGAAAATGTCTTTATTCCTTTCTTTGAACGCATGAACTTAGAAACTTCATAATAGATGAGCCATAAAGGAGGGTTAAGGAAACGTCCTGGAATCCTGCAAGTCTAGAAATGAGTGCATCTCAGCAGGTCCCTTGGGTGTTGTATTTTATTACATGCAGAGTATGACTATGTTTCATCAGCTCAGTGGCTATAACCCTGAAGTCAGATTTACTCCACTCATTCTTGTTTATTGCAGGACCTTCCTACATGCTTTCATTGTTTTCTCCTGGATCTAACAGAGTCTACTTGAACCGTAGGCAGGGATGGGTCTTCTGAAACATAAGGTAGTGAAACGAGTATTTCCCTGATCCCTTCTCAGGACTCGCAACAGAGGTGCCTTGCTAACTCAGCCTGCTGCCTCAACTCCTAGCAGGAGGGAGTGTGTGAGCGAAAGAGGTGGGAACTGGTGTGCAGGAGCGCTGGAACAGGCTGGCTGCCTCTGCACCAGTGGGATCAAACTCCACTCACTCGGACTCACTATGTTCAACCCATCGTGGAGCGGGTGAGTGGGTGCAAGAGCCAGAGTGAGTGCTTGTGGGTGCAGGCAGGAGCAAACTGTGCCGCATAGCAGCATCCAGGTGGGGTGCCTGTTACTCCCAACGCCCCAGAGGCCTGTCACAGTGCTGTTTTAGCTCTGCCATCTGCAGATGGCTTAAGTGTTAACCGCTCAGTGGGCCTCCGCCATTTCGAGTTTGGTGGCTGCCTTCTTCCAGCAAGGACAAAGGGTCGCTGTGACAGCCTTTTGCATCCACACCCATGACTCTTGAGCTCTTGTCTGGCATCCAGGAAAAATGAGGTCGCACAAAACGAATTGAAGGATGGCGAATGTGGGGGTGTTATTGCCAAGGTAAGTGGATATCAGCAGGAAGGGGAGCTGAAAAGTGGAGGAGGAGGGGGTGTAGGTAATCTTCCCCCAAAGTTTAACGTCTCTGGTCACACTCTTCTCCGAAGTTACATCGTCAAGCTGTCCCTCTGAGGTCAAGCCTTTTCTCTCCATAATCCGGCCATAGTCCCCAGTGTCCAATTGCTTCTCCCCTATGCCAGCTGAGTCTGTGGTCTTTATAGGCACAAAACAGGGTGGGGTGGGGCCATGGGTGGTTTAGGAAAAGGCAACATTTGAGCGGGAAAACAGGGATAGAAGTTTTCACTTTGGGCTACGGTCTCAGGCTTTTTGGCTTGAGGGTGTGGCTTTGCCAGGGAACTGCCCCTGTCTGCCTAGAACTTCTCTGCTCCCAGTCCCTATCAGTAGGTTATAAATTACTTCATTTAAAACCTTCCAAAAATGTTACACCTAACTCACAGCAAAATTACCCCCCTGGTTCCCTTTCTGACTTCATTTCCCATCACTGCCACCCCCTGCTCTCTCCACACTTCCCATGCTGGCCTCATCCTTATGGTTTTTCCACAATAAGTGTAATTAGTTTTAGGTGCTTCCACCTCCTCATCTGTCTGGCTCCTGTACCATATGCTCTCTTATTTCCTTATGGCCACTGTTCAAATGTCACCGCATCAGAAAATCTTTCCTTGATTACTCCACTTAAAGCACATTCTCACCCCAGTAGCTCTGTTTCCTGCTTTAAAGAGCCCATCTAAGATGACATATATATTCAACAATTGCAACCTACAGCTAGAATACAAGTCCCCAGAGGAAATAATTTGGTTTTGTTCACCAATTTACCTTCAACACCAATGTCTTGTAAATTTGTGGTCCTAGTAAACATTTAAGCTTTCAGTTAGACTAATCCAGCTGTAAAATAGTTTCAGTGGTAATATGTAATTTTTTACTATGCACTTCTAAAATCTATAGTGATAGCAGAATACTATTTTGACAATGCAAAATTAAAATTTTGCAAGACTGTTCAGAACATATTAATTGCATAAACATGAGAATTAATTTTCTTATTACATTTAATATTTTACATTTAATATTTTATAGTTTTAGTTGCAACACTGTTTTAGTGTCTTTTTTGCTCTACAATATATTAATAAATAATTTAATGTAAGATTTTCATAATATATTTTTAAACACATATTTTGTTTTACTATTTAAGAGAAAAGTTAAAAAAAGGACAAAACAAAACAAGCATAGCATATATTTACTATTTGTTTTCTTTCAACTCCCTAATACATTTGCATTGTATTAAATGAAATACATGATTTCTATAAAGCCATCTGATATTATTATAGGGGGGAACTAGATGATAAGAGACAAGTACTTAATGTTTTACAATCTTACAAAATATTCATTTAATGACCGTTATGTATAACACTGTCATCCTGGATATTTAGACCATTCACCCCACATACCCTGTTTATCTCTGCTAAGCATCACATCCCCTAAACTGAGATAGTTAAGTGCTACATAATAAGTACATCTTTGCAAAAGCTGTTAAAAGGAGCATAAAACCAAATCAAACCCCAAACTTAGTGGGAGACACAAGTGCTGGAAAAGCAGAAAACATGGATTTTATTATTTAATACATAGAGACCTATTAGCACTACATCAGAACTTTGAATTTCAAGAGGAGAGAAATTGTCTTCTTTTGTGTAATTTGTTTCTGCATGTATTAGTTTGTTCTCATGCTGTTAATAAAGACGTATCCTGACACTGAGTAATTTACAAAGGAAAAAGGTTTAATTGACTAACAGTTCCACAAAGCTGGAGAGGCCTTACAATTAAGACAGAGGCGATTGAGGAGCAAAGTCACGTCTTACATGGTGGCAGGCAAGAGAGCTTGTGGAGGAGAACTCTCCTTTATGAAACCATCAGATTTCGTAAGGCTTATTCACTATCACGAGAACAGTACAGGAAAGACCCATCACCATGATTCAGGTACCTCCTATGGGGTCCCTCCATGACGTGTGGGAATTATAGGAGCTACAATTCAAGATGAGATTTCGGTTGGGGACACAGCCAAACCATATCACTGCAGACAGCCAATTTCTATTTTTTCCCATGTATTCTATTTTTCTCATATGGTTGGGTTTGGAATAGTAATAAAAACAATATATATATCTAGATTATAAAACATGCTCTATGTAAAATTATTTACAGACTCATAAGCATGCAAAAATTTTAACTCACATACAAAAGACACAAATATGGTGATTCAGTGACCACTATAAATATATTTATGTAAGCATGGTTATGATAGATATGTAGACAGAATAATAAAAGGTAAATGGGAGTATAGAAATCATTAACAGATGCCAGGCTCTGTGGCTCACACTTGTAGTCCCAGCACTTTGGGAGGCTGAGGCAGGCAGATCGTGAGGTCAGGAGACCGCGACCATCCTGGCTAACATGGTAAAACCCTGTCTCTACTAAAAATACAAAAAATTAGCCAGGTATGGTGGCACGTAGCCTGTAGTCCCAGCTACTTGGGAGGCTGAGGCAGGAGAATCGCTTGAACCCAGGAGGCGGAGGCTGCAGTGAGCCAAGATCACGCCACTGTACTGCAGCCTGGGTGACAGAGTATGACTCTGTCTCAAAAAAAAAAAAAAAAAAAAAGAAAAGAATTTATTAGACGAATATAGGAAAATTATAATTAATAAAATGTACTTCTTATTTACAAGGTTTTAGATTCATTGCCCAATAGTTTAGTATTTGTTAATCTGGTAAAATACATAATTGGGTATGGGTGAAGCAGCTATAAAAGAGACTCCCCAAACAGTATTTTAATCTAGTTTTCTCTCTCACTTAACAATATGGCTGATCTGGCGGGCTTGATGGTGTCAGAAACCAAGTCTCCATCCATTTTTGAGTTTTGCCGTTCCCACACTCCCACATGCTATTGCTTGGTGACATCCAGCCATCAGGTTAAAAAAAAAAAAAAAAGGAAAGAGAGGGAAAGCTCCTCATATTCTTTGAAATAAATTATTCTGCAAATATTCTGCTTAGATTTCATTGGCCCAAACTTAGTCACATCATGCCACCTTGAGGTCATCTGAAGTACTAGGCTGAGAAGAAAATAATTTGCATGACTTAATATTTGCTATTGGTTAGCTCCCACACCTGACCCAGAAATCTTCATACAAGGTGTTGGGGAAAGGATTAGAGAGCCAGCCTTGTCTCCAATTCCTCTATAGAGCAGGATCATTTTTGCAACCAGTGTTAGTTCATCTATGGTAGAACTTTGATTACAGAAGCAATAAACGCAATCACACAATATTTTTTCTCATGTTGTTGCTTTTTCCATCCAGTTCTAGTTAATTTTCAAGCTCAGTTTGCACATGCTTTGTCTTTCAAAATATCCCAGGGCAGCACTTTGGGAGGCCGAGGCGGGTGCATCACGAGGTCAGGAGATCGAGACCATCCTGGCTAACACGGTGAAACCCTGTCTCTACTAAAAATACAAAAAAAAATTAGCCAGGTGTGGTAACGGGCGCCTATAGTCCCAGCTACTCAGGAGGCTGAGGCAGGAGAATCGCGTGAACCCGGGAGGCGGAGCTTGCAGTGAGCCGAGATTGCGCCACGGCACTCCAGCCTGGGCAACAGAGCAAGACTCCATCTCAAAAAAAAACAAACAAACAAAACAAAAAAATATATATGGGAACAGTCTTACCATAACTTAACAAGGATCTGAGTAGTATCTAAGTCCTTTTTCCTACCTAATCTTTAATCTACTAGTGGGGCTGTCATTTAGATTTTAGATCGTTTATCGTTTTTTGGTTTTGTTTTTGTAGTATGTTAACACGTTTGTACCAATATTTCTCTTGGATATAATAAATAATAGGTGACTTTAGCAAGGAACTCCAAAATTAGAGTTCATGTTTTCCTTCTGTAATAATCTAAATTTTTTTTAAAGGCAAATATCAAAATTTTGAGGTGTTGAAGACCCAGGTTTCCCCCAAGTCTAGTTGTACTATCCCTAGGATGGATTACCTGTTTAGATGAAGATACCTAGTCACTAAGCCAACATTCTAGCTTCTAATAAAGGAGAAAAACAGAAGGCTGACACATCTTTCTTACTAAGGGCCAGCCTACAGTGACATACATCTCCTCTCCTCAGTCATTGCCTAGCTAGCAGTATATCCACCCTAACTGTAATAAACATTAGACAGCTGTGAACAGCTATGAAACGTGAGAAAAATCATATTGTTATGAAATAAGGGAGTAAAGGTATTAAAGGTACAACAAAAAGCTAAGGAATGTACAGAGTTTTAATAAGTCAAAAATTAAGTAAGAGACTAGCTTGAACCAAAATGAATTTTAAATCCAATATCTATATTGTTAGTCTTCACCATGGGAACAAGGACACCACTAACAAACTACGGATCACTTTAATTTTCTTGAAAACCATTTGCAAATTAAATTCAGAGGAAAATGGTTACTTAAATATATAATTGACTTGTATTTTAGGGAATCAGATTTGGCATTTAACTATACATGTGCACAAACATAAAGTATGGTACACAACAAAAGAGTATGATAAAAATCTGAACTGGAACAAATGAAGTGCTGTATCTATAATTGAGTTTGCCTAAGAAATCTTCTACTCACTCTTCTTCTGTTGCAAGGCCCTTTTTAATATCCTGCAACAGCTGATTGCCTGATTAATGTCCCATAAAATGCATAACTTGCTATTATGAATGACCCGAATTTTGGCAGGAAAAAAGATAGACAATATTATAAGTGAAACACGAGCTATAAATTATCTTTTGCTAGCATTGAATGCAGTTTCGGACTTGCAAACATTCATAACCAAAAAAAACCTCTCCTTTTGAATGTTTCAAAAAGATATTTTTCACAGTTTAAGCATGGATCAGAATGTGCTGTTTATAATGGACTCTGAAAGATTACATTTGCTTGATAAAACAGTAACACAATAGAAATTGTTTCACTTTTCACTTACTGAAACAAGTGCTTGACACAAGGTAAACATTCTATACGCATTAGCTATTGTATCTTACAATATCTGTTAAACAGGATCAGGTTATTTTCTAAAAGGATAGAATTAGCTCAAACTTTCTACTTGACATGAATTGCTTATAAAACAATTTTAATGTCTCTCTTGCCACAGTTGTAAAAGTTTTATTTATTTAAGCAAATTAAGCAAGAAAAGCTTACCTTCTGCTATGTAGCTTTCAGTGTAATTAATATAGTCATTGACCCACAATAGTGAATTTAGAATTTTCAAAAAAGACATTTTGTTTAGTGAGAAGTAATGCGGCTTCTCTGGAACCTGACTGCCTTGGTTGGAATTCTGGCTCATCCTCTCACTAATGGTGTGAACTTGGTCACGTTAATATGCATTTCTGTGTCTTCTTTCCTTGTTGGGAAAATGGGAATATAATTAGTAAATACCTCCCTGTGATAGTGCATATAATGTATTTAGAAGAGGGTTTTGTACAGAATAAGAGTTCAATTAAGTGATGCCAACTATTATTGTTACTTATTGTTGTTTCCGTTACTATTATTTCCTTAAAGATTTATCAAAACAATAAAACAAAAGGGAAACACGAATACATGCCTCTTTAAGTCTAGTAATAGCTTTATGTAATTTATTTTTACTTCCGAGAAAATAAAGTATTCTCCCTAAATGTAGTTATTAGTCAAAGGCTGTCTGTTTAAAATTAATGTCTAGACAAACTTTCCTAACTTGTCAAAACTATTTACTTTTCTTTTTCCTTTTTTTTTTTTTTGTATCGAGCATATAAATGTGACAGAGGGAGCAGGCATGAGAAAGTAGATCATGTATCATTTCCTAAAAAGAAGAGTAATCATAAAATAACAACATTCCCTCCAAAAAGAAAAAGGGCTATTGGTATCATGACGGGACAATGGAGATTATATGAAAAACCATTTCTTGGCCAGCCGCAGTGCCTTATGCCTATAATCCTAGCACTTTGGGAGGCCAAGGCGTGCAGATTGCCTGAGCTCAGGAGTTCAAGACCAGCCTGGGCAACACGGTGAAACCCCGTCTCTACCAAAACACAAAAAATTAGCCAGGCGTGGTGGCACATACCTGTAGTTCCAGCTACTTGAGAGGCTGAGGCAGGAGAATCGCTTGAACTCAGGAGGCAGAGGTTGCAGTGAGCTGAGATCACGTCACTGCACTCCAGCCTGGGTGACAGAGCAAGACTCCGTCTCCAAAAAAAAAAAAAAACCGAAGCAAACAAAAACCATTTCTCCATTCAATACATAAACATATCACCCTGAGTCTCCTTTCTCACTTGTGAAAACTGACATTCGGGTCTCTGTGATGTTTTCACAGAGTATGTCACAGTGGTAGACACAGTTGTACTGCCAAATTGGCCAAAGAGTTTTGTTTTTTCTTTTAACAGATTCTTGCTCTGTCACCCAGGCTGAAGTGCAGTGTGCCATCTCAGGTTCCACAACTTCTGCTTCCCGAGTTCAAGCAATTCTCGTGTCTCAACCTCCCAGGTAGCTGGGATTACAGGCGTATGCCCCTATGCCTGGCTAATTTTCCCATATTTTTAGTAGAGACAGGGGTTTCACCATGTTGGCCAGGCTGGTCTCAAACTCCTGGCCGAATGATTCAGCCGCCAGAGCCTCCCAAAGTGCGGGAATTACAGGTGTGAGCCACTGTGCCTGGCTCCAAAGAGAGTTTTTAACAACAGTAGTAAAATATCTGCTGACATTTTTAAGAAGTGAGGCAATATTTTTTTTCGATTATTCCCCCTAAGTATTAAGAGCACATTAAAAAATCTTTTTGCTGCATTACTATACTTAGCAAGATAATTATTTAATAATAATAGCCATAGTTTCTTGAAGAAAAAAGATTCTATTCTCTTCATTTAGCTGCATCTTTATATTTTAACAACAAATAACAAGTGTATAAAGCTTACCAACTTTGCTATATGAAATAATGAAAAACATATTTTTCTCCTAGTTATTCTACTTAATACATAAGATTATCCATTGCAATATGGAGAAAGTAAAAATCGAATATTTATAACAATCACATCACATAAAGTCAACTTTAATCCATGAGTTGTCAACATGATGATCAAAATTATGTTAACATATTACTGTAGAATATTGCAACTCAATAAGAAATTATAAGTGCACTGATTTTCCTTCTTACAAGGGAAAGATTAGGGCACTATCAATCAACAGTTCTTAGTTTTTGTATTATTTTCACCCTTACAATTTAAGACTCAACATTTTTCTGAGCTAAATGGAATCAAAATATTACTGAACTCATTTATATAAACCCTTCATATTAGACTTTTTTTGTGTGAAAATACATGTTAACTTTAGCATTCAGGCATAAAAAAATAAAAAGTAAAAATGACACTCAAAATATGTATTTACTTATCCCATTTAAATAGGTTACTACAATATTTTCCTTTATTACTGAAAATGTAAAAATGTTAATTTTCACAATTAAATTATATGTCTCCTTATATTATCATAGATTTTTTCCTATCACATGAAGTGAACCTCAGTTTGTTGTATATTTGTTGACTGATAAAGCCCTCAGGAAATATGCTTTATAAGGCACTCTGTATTAAAACTCAAGTCTTCAAAAAAACAAAGAGAGATTATATTTCTATGGTCAACTTGACTGTGAGCCGTAAATCTACAGAAGAATATAAGAAGGAAATTACTCTAGTGTTATTTTGAATTTGTTTTAATTTACCACATTTTCTAATTAGAACAATGTAGCTCAATATTTTGTTTATTGTCATACCTGCCAGAAATCTCAGACCAAAAATAAGTCTCAAATTGAACAAATCATCATTTCTAAAATATTGCTCTTTTTGGTTTTTGTGCATTTTGTTGTTGTCTTGCTTCTATTTTATAGTGTTATTTCTGTTTCAAATGTGTATGCCATCAGAAGCCCTTTTTGGAAGAATGAATGTATTCAGAGTAATATATACATATGTATAAATACATTCAGACACACATATATAGGTATATATACACATTTGTGTATGTATATATACATATATATTAAGAGATTAGATAGATGATTAGATACATATATTAATATTGATGTTACAGATTAGATATAAGAAAACTTTTTTCCTGCAAAGGATTATAGGTATTATTTTATTATTTATTTGTTTATTTATTTATTTATTTGAGACAGGGTCTCAGTCTTTCGCCCAGGCTGGAGTGCAGTGGTGTTATCTCGGCTCACTGCAGCTTCCGCCTCCCAGGCTCAAGTGATTCTCTTGCCTCAGCCTCCAGAGTACCTGGGATTACAGGTGTGTGCCCTACTGTAATTACATACCTGGCTAATTTTTGTACTTTTTTAGTAGAGATGGGGTTTTGCCATGTTGTTCAGTCTGGTCTCAAGTTCCTGGCCTCATTGATCTGCCTGCCTTGGCCTCCCGAAGTGTTGAGATTACAGGTATGAGCCACCATTCCTGACCAGCTATATGTATTTTAAATGGCTCGTGGATTTGTCATAACTGCTCAACTTTGCCACTGTAATAGGTAAGCAGTCATGGATAATATGTAAACAAAAGAGCATGGCCGTGTTTCAGTAAAGCTTTATTTATGAAAACAGGCAGCAAGCCAGATTTGGCCTAGAGGATGTTGTTTGCAGACCCTGGATATAGATGATAGATTGAGTTACATAATGGATAGGGATATATAACAGATCCTATGTATTCATAAAATACTATCCTTATTAATATACATTCATCTTCTATTCTGATCTTACTCATATTTCATGTTTGCCAAAACATGAAATAACTATATATCCAAATCCAGTGAATAGTGGTATGAATTCTCATTACTTATAGGGGCTACATTAATCTCTTCATGAAACTAAAACATATCCTGTATAATTGGATAATATTCATATTTATTTATTTTATTCATTTCTTATTCTAAAGCCTTTACTTTGAGACATGAAGAAAAAATTTTACAGGTACACATGGAAAAGACATGATCACTGCTGAGTGCAAACAATCTAACTGAAAAGCCTGGATGCCTGTCAGCTGATGTTGAAGTTGAAATTCTGGGGATATAACATGCTGCAGGGCTGAAGGCAATGGATAATTAGTATTCCTCTCCTTCCTTCTCACCCTCTCCTTCAACAGAATCCACACTAACCACTTCATAATCCTTCTTAAGGACAACCATATCCTTGTGGGCCTCAGAAAACTCTCCTTCCTCCATCCCTTCACCCACGGAATAGTGAACAAAGGAACCTGGCATTCATCAGGTAAAACTTGTGGTCCACGTGAGCCCACACCTCAGCAACGGCTGTGATGTTGCTCAGTATGCACACAGCTCTCTGTCCTTTGGCCGGGTCTCCAACAGGTACCACAGTGGGAAGTTGGTAACTAATGCCAACGTTGAAGCCAGAGGGATAGCAATCCACAAACTGGATGCTGCATTTGTTTTTGATGGTGTCAGTGGCAGCACTGAAGTCTTTGGGAACCTTGTCACCAGGGTACAATAGGCCGCAAGTTATGTATTTACCCTGGTGTGGATCACATCTTACCATCTGGTTGGCTGGCTCAAAATAAGCATTGGTGATCTCTACTACAGAAAACTGTTCATAGTAGGCTTTTTCAGCAGAGATGACATGGGCACACATGGCCAGAGGGAAGTAGATGTGGGTATATGGCACTAGATTGGTCTGGAATTCTGTCAGATCAATATTCAGGGCACCATCAAATCTGAGGGAAGCAGTGACAGAGGACACAATCTCGCCGATGAGATGGTTAAGGTTAGTGTAGTTTGGACACTCAATACTGAGCTTTCCAAAAGTCATCCAAAGCACTTTTGGAAAACTGATTAAATGATAGAAAGGGTCGAGATGTTTTTTCAACCTTTCCAATATGAACTATATCACTGGATAACCAAATGGTAGATGTCATAGATGGCCTCACTGTCTACTATGAAGGCACAGCCTTAGTGCTCCAGGGTGGTGTGGGTGGTGAGGATGGAGTCGTAGAGCTCAACTACTGCTGTGGAAACCGGGAGGATGGGGGATTGCTGAGTAAATGGAGAACTGCAGCTTGGACTTCTTGTTATAATCAACAGAAAGACGCACCATCAGCAAGGAGTTGAACCCAGAACCACTCTGTTCACCAAAACTGTGGAAAACTAAGAAGCCCTAAAGACCTGTGCACTGATCAGCCAGCTTGTGAACTCAGTCCAAGATGAGGTCAAAGATCTCCTTGTCAATGATGTAGTGGCCTCATGCATGGCCACCGGCAGCATCTTCCTTGTCTGGGATGAGCTTCTCAGGGTGGAAGAGGTGGCTAGTAGGTGTCAGTGTAAACTGTGTTAATAACGGCGGGTTCCAGGTCTACAAACACTGTCCTGGGCACATGCTTTTTGGTGCCTGTCTCACTGAAGAAAGTGTTAAAGGAGTCATCTCCCCCTCGAATTGTCTTGTCTTGTCACTTGGCATCTGGCCATGGTGCTGGATGCCATGTTCCAGGCAGTAGAGTTATCAGCTGGAGCTGCCAGTCTGGACACCAGGCTGGCCAATGTGGATGGAGATGCACTCACACATGGTGGCTAAGAGTTAGGAGGCTAAAGCGACAGGAGCAGATAACGGGTCTAATGACCGATCCCAACAAGCTAAGAGTCAAGGTAAGTAATGCACTCAATAATATTTATATTTAAACATCCCCTTTAGAATTCGCACATAAAAATGATCAAGGTAAAACTAATGTAAAGTTAAATAAGTCTAGCTATAAAAGATTATGATTAAGACAAAATGTTGAAGTCATGAAATGTATATGAAAAATACAACTGTAGTTGGAAGTAATTTAACATTCTGGTAGTTTTGAAGGGGATCACAAGGAAATCTGGTGTCAACTGTCGTGAGGCTTGAACTATTCCTTATTGCTAGCCTTTCAATTGCTCCAAGAAAGCGTTGACATATCATTTTAACCTTTACAGAATGGTGACAAAACTTGGGTATTAAGTTTTGAAATGTCATCTTAAACTAATTAATTTATGGCTATCAGTAGCAGTGGACACATAATGTAAAATACTGTTTAAATGTAGTAAAAAGATGACAATGAATAGGTGTTTCTCTTTCATAAATACAATGAAAATATGTAAACTTCCATACTCTTTCAATTAATTTATTATTAACTTTATTTCCAAACATTACACTGTACGGTACATTATAGTTTGTTAATACCTATTTTTGTATTAGTTTTCTTTTTTTCATAAATGATTCTTTCCTTCAACTCTGTCTCTGTATTTTTCGATAACCTTTTCTTTCTTAACATTGTCTCAATTTTAAAAGGTCAAACATTGGACTTATTTGATTTTTTATTATATCCAACTTTTTTATTTCACTTTTAAAAGAAAAATATTTCGAGATCTAACTTGGGAAATGCTTTCAAAACTCCTGCACAGTTTCATGAAACTTGAAATTATTGTTTTTAAAAGTAGTCACTATGAAATTATTTCTTTCTAGTATAGCTAATTCTCAGCTTCTACGTGGAACCCTTGGGGTTACAATGGGGGACCACATTAACATAAATCCCAATCTCGCAGATTTCTACTAAAAATAATTTCAAATGGTTCTCTACTTTATTCTATTAATTTAGAAATGTTTTCTAAGCAAAATCTGTCACATACCTATTCTTTTCAGTGACTGTAGTATAAAACTGGCTTGGAAGTCACATTCATGAAAACTTTACGATTCCCTCATCTGAGCTATTTATTTCCAAAAAAAAATTTACAATACACATGACAAGTATTTCACAAACAGCATCACATACACGGGCATTTTTAGTTTAAAAAAGATGAAAATTATATTGGTTAACATTTCCTGAGCTCCTAACTTGTACTAGGCACTGTTCTAAAGTGTTATTTAATTATATCATTACAGTTCAGGATTATAACTAAATCTTTTGTTTTAATGAACCGTTGGTAAACTAACCTATTTAAAGCTATCTGTTTAGAAACATTCAAGCCATATTTAAATTCACTTGGCAATTAACTTGTAATCATAAGTGAGTAAAATCTTTTAAAATAAGGAATATATTTTAAAACCACCTTAAAAATAGATGGGAAGACATTGAGGAGCAATTTTTGTTTGACCTTTAATGGATGAATAGCTGAAAGCCTAGAAAATAAAAATACAATAAAGTCAGCAAGGCTGACAGGAAAGCATGAGAGAAAGCCACACTGATCTACATGTCACACTTAGAATACTTGACCCTACAAAATAATAGATAAATAAAATCAATTTACCCAACATGTATACTTTGAGAAGACTAATACAATTTATAATCTTCTAGTCAGACTGATCAGGAACAAGGAAAGAAGATACACATCATCAATGTAGAAATAATATAAATTTGAGAATAGAGAAATGCAAAACAAAATAACAAAACTCTAGTTAGTAATCATAATTGGAGATGGTAGTATTAGTATTGTTATTCTGAGACAGTTGTATGTACAATGAGAAATGAAGCAAATGAGTAATTACAGGATATTCTCATTCTATCATCTCTTGTATTTTGAGAGTTAGAATTATCATGGCGTATGAATTGCAACAAAGAGGTAATATAAAAGAAGTCTTGCAAAAATCTCATAATTTTGAACTAGAAATGAAGATGGAAATATCAGTATGGCCTCACAAGCATTTTATCTGTGTAACTTTGTCTTTATCTATTAATCCTAAATCCCCTGAAAAGAACTAGAAAATATAATAAACTCAGATTGTAGTACTGTCCAATTTAAAAGAGAATGTGTTTTGTGGAGAAATAGACGTGTTCATGCCTATGGAAGAAAATGTACAAGATTGACTATAGACCATCTTGACAAAACAGATAGCAAGGAAGCTATCAATGACCGCTAGGATCATGCCTGAAGAATTCAAAAGCCAACTTTCTGATGTTTTGCTCATCATAGATGGGACAAATTGAACTTCAGTAAGGGTAAGGGGCACAATGAATTGAAACTCATCATAAATCCATGAGTTTATATAAATGTGAAAACTAATAATTGATCAACTGCTGAAAAGACAGTGATCCAAATCACTTTTGGAAAATGATTAAATGACAGAAAGGATCGAGATGTGAACTGTATCATTGGATAATCAAATAGTAGATGAAAGGTACTATTCCTTTGCAAAATGATTACACCTGAAAAAATAAAATGATAGAATTAAATTGCAAACACTTTTTAACACCAAATGGAAGATGAAATGAACAATTAGCAGGCAATAAATGGCTGGGAGAAAAATAAAAATAAAAGTCAGAAGGCGATATACTGAGCCTCCTGTTAAAAGAAATCATCTGAAGACTTTAATCAAATCATTTTCTGAAATATATTAGAGTGTACCATGAGTTTATAATCAGCCTGACTGAGATTCAGGAAAACTTTCCAAGGCAAACTTTACAGTTTCTTAAAAAAAAAATTAGAAATAAAAAGGAAAAGAAAAGGGTGGAGATTAAGACTCAGCAAAAATGGGGAAACTATATTCTGGTGTCTCAGGATACACATTTGCTTGACAAAACGTAAAGAAATTCAAGGACTTGATTATGTATCAGGATAGTGGTTAACTATTGAGATAAAGAGTAGTTAGTGGTCTGGACCACAAAGGGAGTCTTTTGGAATGGGTGGAAAAGTTATATTTCTTAACCTATACAGGGAATACAAGTAAGGGCAACCTATAATAATACACTAAGCCAAATAAAGAAAATTCAGAGGTAGTTGTTTAACTGAATTATCACAAAATTCAAAATCATCAGTTTTAAGATAAAAGTTCTTTTATTGTATTCTTTCGTTAGATTTGTTGATAATGGCATATATTTCTTAAGACTAAATGTAAAATTATTGACAATTTGATTGTTTCCATCCAAGAACTTCATCCTACTTCATTTATCATATTAGTTCATTTTCCAGAAACTGGGGCAGTAAATCATATTCCCTCAAGATATTCTACATATAAGCACAGATCTTAAAGAATACATGGCTTTAGCAATTGAACAATCACATGCATTTAGAAAAAAAAAACATGGAAACAGTCAACTTAAATTTAGTGTCCTTTCTTCTACTAAGGTTTCAAAACCATAGGGGAAAATGAAGACAGCTTCAACATAAATTTGGTGATAATGGTATGCCATTTTTGGCAGAGTAATTTGTATTGTTAATCAAGTCCCTAATATATGACTTTTATATGCAATTACTAACTGGTTAGGAAACAATCAATGACAGCATTACCTACCAATTAGTGTTCTTTCTCATTAAATATTTAATTGCTCAGTGGAAGTAAACATTACATGTCCTTGTCCATGTAAGTTGAGGAAGATGAAAGATAAAGCAACATATCTGAGTAAAATGTCATCTCTCGCATCCAAATTGCTTCCCTTTTATTTTTCAAATGATCTCTTTAACACCTTTCATTAAATGGCTAGCCTGTTGTATTTTTGTATCAGTTTTATCAGTATAGTTAGGGAATATTTCCCAGAGAATGGTTACAGAAATATGAAACTTCTCATTATGCAGTCACCAATTTTCATGTGAAAACTGTGATGCCAAAACTATGTTCCCTTACCTAAGGTAAATCTTGGTTTCCACAAATTACCAAAATCTTATTTCAATCACTGCTGAAAACATTGAATGATACAAAAACAGCTACTCTTGCCCATTTGAAAATGAAGAGTAGGAGAATAAAAGTCGTTTATGTGAAGATTTAAAAAAAGTTAAAAGGTGAGCAAACCTTTTCTTTGAGGAGGCACTTAATATTTTTGTCTTTGCTAACTTCCCATTCTGTCACAACTATTCAACTCTGCCATTGTGTAAAAGTTGCCATAAACAATATGTTAACAAATTTGGAAGACTCTTTTCAATAAAATTTTATGTACTTATAGAAAACAAATGGCTGGCTAGATTTAGTCTGAGGGCTTTAGATTATCTGCCTCTGGTATAAAAGTAAAACTCAACTCCTGTCTTTTATGTATTAAATTTATTCATTCATTTAACACATATTTATTCTGTATTCATTAAATATTCTGGTGATTGACTGACAATAAACAGATAATGAGTAAATATGTGTCAAGTCAAGTGGCAATAAATTGTATGAGGAAAATTAAAGCAATAAATTGGGGAGATGGTGCCAAGGCATGGTTGGGGGATGGGGGCATGCTATATGGTGGCCCGTGTAGATTTCACTGATAGGTGACATATAGCAGAAACACCTGAAGGATAAAGTGAGTGTGAAACATTATCTGAGGAAGAAGATTATCAGAACCATATGCGTAAAGGCCATGAGTTAGCAACATATATATTATGGTGGAGACATAGCAAGACAACTAACAGCTTCGAGCAGAAAGAGAAAGGGTGAGAGTATAATATGAAGTCAGTATAGTAGGGGTGTGGCATTTGGGGAACACATAACATAGTCTCTTTATGGTATTCTAATAACTCTTCATTTCCATCCTGAGAAGATGAAAATCTGTTAGAGCTTCAGAGTAACACGAGGTGACGTGATGTGACTTGTATGTTTTAAGTGTATCACCCTGGTTGCTTTGTTGAGAATAGAATGTAGAGAGACAAACGTGGAGGCAGGGAGAAGTCGTAGTAGGTATTGCAGCCATCTAGGTTAGAGGTCATGCCGACTTCAGAGCAGTACCTGCAAAAATGGTGAAAAGTGGCATAAGCAATGACTTAAAATAATGTGGTTTCCTGGGAATGGAATCAGAATTCAATTACTATTAAAGTGAAATCTGAAAAATGTAAGCAGGTTGTTTCACAAATTGTCTTTTATTACAAAAATAGTTTTTTCACCTTAAAATACTTTGATTAATTTGTACATATGTGAATGATCTCAAATAAAAATGATCAACATTCACAAAAATATAAGCATCATATGTTTAATATATTTTATTGAATTTAGGCTTGAACATATTCTGGCCACAATCTTTTCAGAATATGACGAAAAGCGACAAGGGAAAAAGTCTTATCTTGGCCACTGATTTCACAGAACAAAAATTAAAGAAATGTTACTGCCATTTCTCCTACCAGATTTGAGCAGTGCTTTGACTACATTATTGGAAAAATTCAAGCCTGATTAAACCTTCTTTAGATATTTTGCAAAATTCTTTAAATGGCTATGTTGACATTTTTCTTGAATTGAGATCATCTTTTAAAATATATTAAAGATACTGAGTCACCTCTAACAATCAAGAATTAACTTGATGTTTTTCAAACTGAGTGCCATTACATAGGTGACTACCCGTAATAAATGTTAATGCATCAACTACAGACTTTGCTAAAAAGAAAACTTATGATACTTGGAATGTCTTAAATGAATAATAATTTAATATATTAGCATTAGATCTGCACATTTCTAGCATTCACCTAAAGAAAGCAATAAAAGAAACGTGTAGGAGGATTTTACCTAAATTATAAGAAAGTCTCCCAAACCTACCTATAAAATAGTTGTTTACTTAAAATTTCTTTAGAAATAGTGATTGACATTTTCTATATGCTAATGGGTAGATGTTTCTCATTACTTTCATCTAAAGAGATGTCAGTTTTATGTTTAACGGAACAATATTTTTAAAATATTAGTGTTAACTTATAAAATGACAATGTTAGTAGAAACTAAAGGATTATTGTCTTTAAAAATATTAATAGAATTATGATTGTGTTAAAATATTTTGTGCTCAGAATATGAGTAATATGTCTATTAAAAATAAACATTACTCAACTAGAGGCAATTAAATTACTTCCAGAAAAGTTGTTTTTGATAGTGTTTTACTCAACACCATAGAAAAATATTTGGAGAGAAAATAACATTATGTATAATTATAAATTAATGAGGTCTATTTCTTTACCATATATAATGAGAGTTTTTGGTTTTCTATATGCCTAACTTTTTGACTGATGTTAGGTCAGATTTCAAAAAGCACAGTTTAAGAGCTCAGGCCTCACAGAGCTTAGAGAAAGAGTCATAGCAGTAATAATACAATATGAGAGAGTACATAACTAGGTAAAGATAACTTGTGTTTCTGAAGGAGATTCAAGAAACAGGAGACTGATGCAGTTTAGAAGCTGTGTGAAAATTTTTATCAAGGAAATAGGACTTGTTCAGCTCTTTAAAAGACGTGGAATATTGAGGTGGCTCTTTTAGTTTTAGGGAATTACTACGGACAAATTATAATTATTTAAATGCAACATGCCTGAAATGAAGAGATGTATTCTGTTGGATTCAGGATTGCTCGTATTCCTTTCTGTATTAGTTACTGAGATGCTGGAAGAGGGCGTTGGAGGAAAGACAAACACGAAAGGGCAAGAAAATGCAAGTGATAGGGTCTGATCAAAAGCAATTCTCATTTTCTGACAATTAGGAAGGCATAATGACATAATATCATTGTGAATCCTTGTTCTTTTATTTAGATTAATTTCTTTACCAATGCAATTATTTTATTCACAATTTATAGTTTATGTGAATGATAAATCATAAAAATATATAACATTGTTTCTAATTATATGTATCGCCTCTGTATCTACAAAATTTGGTAAAAACTAATTTTCTAAGAGGAAAGAGAGAGAAAAACAGAGAGAAGAAAGAAAGAGAACTAAGGGATCATTCTGAAATAACTTTATTGGTTAAACAGCTAGTTTTTTGAGGTTAAAATAATCTTGATAAATAATCATTAATTTTTCTATCACTCTTTTTAACCCTGAAGAATAGCTTAATTGGTTAATAGCTTAACTCTGCCAAACCTCTCATCTTAAAAACAGAAATTTATTGGAAAGGCAAAGTTTATGAAATACTTATTTTTTTAAAACATAGGGGGGAAAATAAAAGGCAGGTTGTGGGAGGCTAAGGGGGGACGATTCCTTGACACAAGGAATTTCAGGCTGTAATTCATGTAGTAAGCCATGATCACAGCCTGCTTGACAGAGTGAGACCCTATCTCTGAAAAAATTTTAAAAAAAGACAAGGTTGGGTGTGATCTGTTGAGTACAAGCCATTGACGCCTTACATTGATTTAGTAAATAAAATTGAACATATAATTCACTGGTAGTAAGAATAGTGTTAATTTCCGCAAATATGTTTAATACCTAATCTCCAGCAAAAGGGAATTTACAGGAGTGGTTAAGAGATGGGGAGAATGTTCTGGACTATCCGGATAGGACCAATGTAATCACAAAAGTCTTTATGAGAGAAATAGGAAATCAGAAAAGGAGATAACAAAGACGGAGCAGAGGTCTTAGTGAGGCTGTTGGTGCCTAAAAGGGCCATAAAGCCAAGGGGTAGAAGGTGCCACCCCTGAAACAAGTAAACAAATTCTTCATTGAGTCTCCAGCGGGAACCTGACCTTGCTCACACCTTGATTTTAACACTGTGAGATGCCTGTTGGACTTCAGACCTCCAGAACTGTAAGATAATGATTGGCGTTAAGCTACTAAGTTTGTGACAATTTTCACAGCAGCAATAGGAAACCAATACAGTGCTAATGAAATACTTAAGTTATATTTTGATATGTTGCATTAGCAGTAGTATTTGAAGGGAATGAAAAATGTGTTTTACCATAGAATACATCATAGAGCTCAGAGATGAACTGGAGAAATGCCTATTTTTTTTTCTCAAAGGCCTCTAATCAGAGAAAAGATTAAGTAGAAGGAAGATCAGATAGCTAACAAGTTCTTGAATGGTTAAAAAGACCTCACTCAAACTCGTGTGTACTCTTAGCTACCACACGCTCCTCATTCTTTTTAAATCTAAACCTCTAAAGTGGGTTCCCCATACTTAGGTACATTTGAATATGTTTATCGTTTTTTAATTGACAGCCTTGCAGTTTTACCTTTACAACTAGATTTCAATTGAGTTTGCACAAATAACAATAATCTCCATATTTCTTACGATTTCTTGTAAGATATCCATTTTTTGCTTTTTTCCCAAATTGAAACCAGGTGAGAAAATATTTTAAAACTTTAATATTTTATGAGAAACATAGAAAGGGTTATTTTTGAGCCTCTCCAGTTGCAATAGGAAGATTTTCCTGTGAGAAGTAGAGTACTAACATATTCTAACCATCCAAGTAAGTACTTCACTGGCAATGCCAAAGAAGTTACTGAATGATTTTTAAATGAAACATTTGATGAATTTATTATTATATTGAACATGACTTTGAAATGTGCTATACCGCCTGAGGGTTTTGTAGATGTTATAATTCACTTTAGTTCTTTGTATTCCTATATTAAGATCACAGACTTTGCAATAAATAAGACTTTATATCAAAACAGCTCCCAGTATTATCATAAGCATGAGTCAAATATAAGAAAATAAACAGAGTGAGAACAGGAAGTAGCAACGCTGCTTGAATTTGTCATCTACATTGATTTATGGAGTTACTTGTATAATGGTATCAACAGTTTAGCAAAAACTAAACCCATGCAGGAAGGTAAGAGTGTCAACAGTTTTCTGGCACACTTGAGTCAGGTTTTCATGCATAGCTTTAAATATGAGGTACAATATTGTGAATACTATATGCAGTGATACTTAAATATGAGAAAAACATCAATTCTCCATATAAATTATTAAACCACGTAGAATTTAGTAAACTTTTCAGATGGTTGGCACAAATATTTTACTTTGTCATAAAGATTATATAAATATTTTAAAATATTGTCTATTTTAAGATTCTGGAATTGAAAAGAGATATTGACTATTGCCTTAAGATGAAGATAATTATCTAATTATGACTTTAATTTTCATGTTCATAAAACAAATTACCTTCAATGTATCAACCAAGTATCTGATGGTTATGATACGTAATGGATCTAATGATTGCTCTTCTGATAATGGCAATATCATAGTATTTTTAATTATCATTTAACATAATAATTACCACAGTATTGTGAGCTGAACAACTGATACATAAATTTTTTCATTAATTTATATTTACATTTGTATGCTATTTATCATTCTGAAATACTTTTATTCAGTCTTGAGATTATGTTAGTAAAGAGACATTACAATGAACAAATGAATTTAATATTCTTCCAGGCTGGGCACGGTGGCTCACATCTGTAATCTTAGCACTTTGGGAGGCCGAGGTGGGAGGATCACGAGGTCAGGAAATCAAGACCATCCTGGCCAACACAGTGAAACTCTGTCTCTACTAAAAATACAAAACAATTAGCTGGGCATGGGGGCGGTCACCTGTAGTCCCAGCTACCTGAGAGGCTGAGGCAGGAGAATGGCAGTGAGCCGAGATAACGCCACTGCACTCCAGCCTGGGCGACAGAGCAAGGCTCCGTCTAAAAAAAAAAAAAAAAAAATCTCCCAATACTAGCAATATAACTTGTAAGTTATATTGGCTTCTGATTTTCTTAAAAATCCAGAAGGTATCTGGCAGGATAAAGAAAATCCTTTGAGCTTGGTTTCACTAGCATTAATTTTCACAGTGAGGCCACAAAGCAAGAATCCCAACACCCAATTTTTTGCTGCTCCTCAGACATTCTGGTGACTGGTAGTGAAATTGCCAGGAAGCACTTTATGAGCACATGTCTGATTCACTTTGAGTTTATTGTTCCTGTTTTCTTTTCCTTTTTATGTCCTTATGTTTATTGCATTAGTTCTATTTTCCCTTATAACCCTCTTAGTTGGGCATGTCAAAAAGATTAAGAAAGACAGTTCATTTGTATCATTTGCTGTTTATATTCACAGCCACACATTGCATTGAACAACAGCCCATAGTTCATTTAAGAAGCCATATGAAATAAACCTGATTAAAGACTACAGAGAAAATTCAAACAGGATTGGGGCAATTTTCCTTATTTTACTATAATTTTGTTTGTGATTTGTTTTCACTCTTGTTCACTAAGTGTCATGTGTACCAGAGGAAAATTACAAAGGAAACAAATAACTAATTATTAGGCAGGAAAAAAAAAGACAGAAAAAAAAAATTCAGTCAACTACGGGTGTTCTCTTCAAATGTATTCTACTTTGCAGCAATCTGATGTTGTCTATTTTATATTCGGTCATACACTCCTTTTGAATTCTGTAGATTACTTATAATAACTGAATTTCCTGGGAGCACTTTAAATAAGACTCTTCAAGTTTGAGCACTTTACCCAGCAGGCTGATTTGACAGAAAGTGCCAATTACAGGTACTAGAGAAGCAGATGGGAAGTATTTGCCTCAATAAATAAATAAATAAACACTTTAATAATAGGGGTTAAAATAGGGGAAGAGTGATAGCTTTGGAATTAGTTTGAATTGTGTGCACACTTTAAAAAAATTTTACTGATACTAATACAATTAGAGCAAAAAAAATTAGAGGATGTAGAAAAGAAGTTTGTTTTTTGTTGCAGTTTTTTTTTTTTTTTTTTTTGAGATGGAGTCTCTCTCGCTCTGTTGCCAGGCTGGACTGCAGTGGCGAAATCTCAGCTCACTGCTCACTGCAACTTCTGCCTCCTGGGTTCATGCAATTCTCCTGCCTCAGTCTCCCGAGTAGCTGGGGTTACAGGCACGCGCCACCATGCCTGGCTTATTTTTGTATTTTTAGTGGAGACGGGGTTTCACCATGTTGGCCAGACTGGGTCTCGATCTCTTGACCTTGTGATCTGCCCACCTCAGCCTCCCAAAGTGCTGGCATTACAGGTATAAGCCACCGCGCCTGGCCAAAAAGAAGTTTTAACAAGTATGAAAAAATCTACAACAAAAGGAAAAGTCTAAATTAAATAAGGAAATAATAATGATGATAATATTTTTAAAGCATTTATATATTTTTGAAATTTATGTCTTTCATACAAATTCAGTATGATCATCGGTCACCTAATTAGTTTACAATCACTAATATTGTTGCCATATAAGGTAGAAAAGTGTAGAAAAGTATGCAGAAAATACTTATCCAAAATCTATTCCCAGAGGGAAAATGCAAAAAAAATACATCAAATAGAAAATATAGGATTATTAATTCATATGAGATAAGATACTTAAGTATAATATACACTTCCTACCACCCTGTTCAGGGAATAGTAATACTATGTAATTATGTACATCACAACTTATAATAGTGTAACCTGAATGCTGACTACACACGTCTGTGGATAAAAAACAGTTTATATTACTCTTACATCACAGCCTTCCTTTTCTTTTAGACGGAGTCTTGCTCCTCTGTCACTCAAGCTGGAGTGCAGTGGCGCGATCTCGGTTCACTGAAACCACCGCCTCCCGGGTTCAAGCGATTCTCCTGCCTCAGCCTCCCGAGTAGCTGGGATTACAGGCACCCACCATTACGCCTGGCTAATTTTTTTGTATTTTTAGTAGAGACAGGGTTTCACCGTGTTAGCCAGGATGGTCTCGATCCCCTGACCTCATGATCCTCCCGCCTTGGCTTCCCAAAGTGCTGGGATTACAGGTGTGAGCCACTGTGCCTGGCCAGACAGCCTTACATTTGTTATATTTTACAATGTATGTTTAGAAAGCTAATATATTGAGACAATTTATATTCACAGTAAAATATTTGAAAACTATAAATATTCTTTGTACCAGAGTCTCTGCTGTAAGTTCAAATAAATTTAGCCTCTTTTGACAATACTGGTGGAGTGTAGTTGGACACAAATTAGTCTAATCTCCATCTGAATACACTTAATAGAGGAGAAAATGCAATTGTGAGTTACTCCTATTTGAGAAATAAATACTTTCTAAGAAATGAATCAATTTATAATAACAATATAGATAAGAAATAGGTAGCAAAATAGTGGTATTTGAATTAAAAAAACAAGGGCTTGTCTAAAATACAAAATATGTTTTATAAAATTAAGATTTTTGTATTCAAGATGATTTAATTACTAATCAGGTTAACAAAACAATTACCTTAAATAGAAGAATTGAAAAGAATATTTTAAAGGATTATACAAAGATGTATGAGCAGTGAACAATTTTGTGGAAATAATAAGAGGGGCTAAAGGATATAAGAAAACAAATAATGAAGTAATAAATAAAAAAATACTTTTTAGCTAGGTCCAGTGGCTTATGCCTATAATCCCAGCACTTTGGGAGGCCAAGGTGGGAGGATTGCTTACAGCCCACAAGTTTGAGACCAGCCTGAGCAACATAGGGAGACCCCATCTCTGCAAAACATAAAATAGTTATGTTTTGGTGTATGGTGGCAGGTGCCTATAGTCCCAACTAGTTGGGAGGCTGAGGCAGGAAGATTGCTTGAGCCCAGGAGGTAGAGTCTACAGTGAGCTGTGAGTTTAATTTTAAAGTATGTGATAAATTAGGGAAAATATTTTATACATGTTTATAGACTGCAGTGCCACTTTGAATGTTGGGACCATTATTGCACTTGCTCATAGGGCTAAAATCAGCAGTCATTCAGAAAACCAAACAAGCAAACAAACAAAAATCGCAGCAATTTAGGTAAAGAATGTAATTTCACCAACCTGATAAAGAGAATTTATACGAAACTCATTAGCTTAACTCCCAGCTGTCAATCAATACCAATTTGCCAATGTGTGGGTGAACGGTTTTGTAAATGGTCCTCTGCTGCCCAGCTCATGTTTCATGGAACGGACACATTATCTTCTTTGCGCTCTTCCTAAATTCAAATTCATGGACTAAAATATGTGTATATTTTCTGTTGTTTAAATAGGCTAAGTTTTAAGGAGGCTTACTACTGCAGTACTGCTTTTGTAACAGAGTGCCAAGCAGCTGGGGAAACATGATACAAGAGGCATTGGTTTTGGAGAAAAGAAAAAGGCAGAAGCTGGAAGACCCTTGGGGTTCGTATTAGAAGAAGCCTAAAAGGCTTGAGAAAATTATCAGTAATGGCTTAACAGAAAGTAAAAAAAGAGAATGGAATCTGGAGGAAAGGAAACACTTTGTAGGTAGTAGCTATAAATAGAAAATAGAAATATACAAAATAAATGTGGTGATCTAGCTAAGAGGATTTTCAGGAAGATTACTGAAAATAATACCTAATGTTTGACTGACTGTAAAAAAAAAAAAGGTGAGAGAAGAAAGATCAACTAAGAAAAGTTAAAACTAATGGAGCCAGGATTTGTAGTATTAAAAAAAACAAAACAAACAAAAAAAAACGCTTTCTTATTTCAAGTCTCTCCAGCGGGAAAATTATACTTAAATTAAGAACAGCTCTTAGGCTTAAGATCAAATCCATAGGAGGTTTAAAAGAGTATTTATGAATGCATCATAGCAAGCCACCTCATAAAAACCTGCAGACCAGAAATAAACAAACCAAAGATCCTCCTAGTAGCTTATAGATGTATCTTGTAGGTTCACTTTCTTAAAACAGTAAGTCTCAGGATCCTAACAGTCATTGGTTGCAGGGATTTTGTACAATCTTGAAGGCATGTGTGGGTTTTGCTTTTATTAAATAGAGTGAATGATAAATTGATACACATAAAGGTCAGAAATATTGTAAGGCATTGTTTCAGCTTGGACAAAAGGAACAGAGACATTATTACTTGTAAAGAGGATATTGACATAAAATTATTAATATAATTAATTTAGATGAGAGATGTTAAGAGGTGTTACTGTTAGAGTAAGAAGACAGGCAGATGTGAGCAGAGCAGCAGAGCTCCTCCAACCCCTCTCCCCCACCATAAATGTCAGGCAACCATCAGGTGGTGGTCAGGCGGTTGTTAAACTGTCTGTCTAAATAATAATTGGTCACAGCCAGCGCCAGGGAATGGCAGTCTCCCAATCGTTAGAAAATACTGGACGCTGGTGATCAGCACCTTCCCAATAAGAACTCAGGAGCTGGATACGCGGGCTCAAGCATGCGCACTAAGGGGCAAAATGGTGGCGTTTTAACTGGTATACGACCTTCCTCTGGGAACACTTGACTGGTAAGTGAAAATGCCTCAAATGAGCACGTGCATAACTTGAGTAAACAAACCGTGTGTGTGCCCCTTTGCAAGTGCCAGCAGGCCACTGCACATGTGAATGCCAGGAAAATTCGAGGGAGGAGAGAGGTAATCTCCCGCCCCAAAACGTGCCAACATATAAAACCTGAAGTCAATGGCTGCAGTGGATTTGGAGCTCTCAAGTTGCCCTTTTGTCCCTCTTCCAAGTGTAATTCCTTTTGTTTATGTCCAAATACGTTTTAATGAATTCTCCTGCTAAAAAACATGTCTTCGGCCGAGCGCGGTGGCTCTCATATGTAATCCCAGCACCTTGGCAGGCTGAGGCAGGTGGATCACCTGAGGTAAGGAGTTGAAGACCATCCTGGCTAACACGGTGAAACCCCGTCTCTACTAAAAATACAAAAAAAATTAGC
>NW_026652289.1:22258199-22302121 GCF_009828535.3 Hylobates moloch | reverse complement strand
TTTTTTATTGGTGGTGCTAATGGAGGTTTTCTAATTATATCTGTCTTCCACTCCTAAAGATTCTGATTTATAGGTCTAGGGGAGTGATCTCCTAGACCTATAATACTGTATTATAATATATTATATATATAAGTATATATAAATGCACATATATAATTGTATATGTATATATTATAAATTATATATTATAATATATAATAATATATTATATATTATAATATATAATAATATATTATATATTATAATATATAATAATATATTATATATTATATGAAAGTATAAGTGCACATATATAATTGTATATAGTAGAATTATATCTATTTTCAAGCAATTCTATACTTTTACTGTTTAAATAAACTTAATTTGATGCTGTAGAAAGAAATGTGGGTTAAACCTCAGTTGTTAAGTTAAACCTCAATTGTCAGGTGGATGCAAAGGTGGATTTGCTGAAACCTATTTGCATATGGAGTTCTATGGCCGAAATGTGTCCCCCAAGAAGCAAGTGTTGGAAACTTAATCCCCAATGCAATGCTAATGGGAATTTGGCCTAATGAAATATGTCTAGGTCATAAGAGCTCCACCTTCATAAATGGATTAGTACTACTTTTAAAAGGGTTTAAGTCTTTGAGTTTAATCACTTCTCTCATGTGTTCATTCTCCCTTGTCCTTCTTCTTTCTACCATGAGATGATGCAGCAAAGAAGGCCCTCACCAAATGTGGGCCTCTTGACCTTTACTCCCGACCTCCAAACTGTAAGAAGTAAATCTCTGGTTTTACTTCTTCTTTTTTTTTTTTTCCGTGTGCGTTTGGTTGGTTTGTTTAAGACGGGGTCTCACTTTGACGCCCAGACTGGAGTGCAGCGGCATAAACAAGGCCCACTACAGCCTCCACCTTCTGGGCTCAAGCGATCCTCCCACCTTAGCCCCCCAAGTAGTTAGGACTACAGGCATGTACACCACACCTTGCTAACTTTTGTATTTTTTAAGAAAACTGTTTCACCATGTTGCCCAGACTAGCCTTGAACTCGTGAGCTCAAGCCTTCCTCTGGCCTCTGCTTCCCAAAGTGTTGGGATTACAGGTGTGAGCTACTATGCCCTTACTGTTTGTTTGTTTGTTTGTTTAATAAATTAACCAGTCTCAGGTATACTATCACAGCACAAAATGGGCCGAGACAGAAAATTGGTACTGAACAATGAGGCTGTTGGTATGACAAATACCTAGATACACAGAACTTCTAGCCTCTAATGAATAGAACTTCTATTGGAACTTCTAGCCTCTAATGAATAGAAGCTAGAAGAATTTAGAGGAGCAGGCTAGAAAAAGCCTAGACACCCTAAATGAAACATTAAGGGTGATTCTGGTGAGAGCTCAGGAGAAGAGAAAAATTGTAAGAAATTTCTGGAATGTCTTAGATATTAAGTAGTAATGATCAGAATGCTGGTAGAAATACAGACAGGAAAGGGCATTCTAAAGAGGTTTCAGATGGAACCAAGGAACAAGGTATTGGAAACTGGAATAAAAGCCATCGTCATATAGTTGCAAGGAACTTGGTGAGATTGTGTCCCTGTCCTAGGGTGTTATGGAAGGCAGAATTTAAGAGTGATGAACAAGGATATCTGGTAGAAGAAATATCTACATAGCCAAGCATCCAAGGTGCTGCCTGGCCTCTTTTGTCCGGTTGAAGTAAAATGAGAGAAGAAAGACAGGATTTAAAGATGGAATTTATAATTGAAAGAAAATTAGAAATAATTTTGGAAATTTTTAGCATCGCCATGTCAAGAATGAAAAGGCGTATTTTGGATAACAAACTTTATGTATGGCCAAGCAATCCTTTGCCAAAGTGCCACAGATAGAAGAGATCCAGATAATATTCATCAAAACAATGAGGGAAAAAATCTCAAAGGCATTTCAGAAATCTTCAAGGCCTCTCGTCACAGGCCCAAAGCATGACCTTGAGGTCAGGGTTTCCAGAGAGGTGCCCATGGGACCTCAGCATTTGCTGCCCTGCACCACCTCCAGTGTCTGCTGACTGCATATTGGCACAATGCTCCTCAGTTGCCCTTGCCACAGCTCACCTGGGTCCAGGTGCAGCTTGGACAGGCACTCCAGAGGGTGCAGGCAGCGAGCCTTGATAGCATCAGAGTGTTGCTAATTCTGCAGGCACACAGAGTTTGGGAGCTGCAGGGCTTTGACAGTCTTCACTTAGATTTCTTGTTTTCTTTTTGTTAAGGCTACTCAAGTGAAGCAGTAGAAGTGGACAAGGAACAAAAAAACTGTAACTCATTGTAGTCAATTAGTTGTAAATAACCCTGCACTCAGACCAGCTGTCTCCGTCTAAATTTTAACATATGTTGCAGACAGCCTGGTGGCGTAGGCTGAAACTTGCCACAGGAGCAGAGCTGCCACAGAGAGTAGTGCATAGTGGATCCATGGGAACCAGGCCAACATAGTCTCCAATAGCCTCCTCCAGCACCTAATGGGGCTGTGGGAGTGGGACCAGCACTAAGACCTCAGAACTGTAGAGCTATGAGCATGCATTGACAGCCAGAGAGAGCCGCTGTCAGGAGATTCCAACTCAGAGAGAGCTGTGGCATGGGCTGAGCCATAAGGGTGAGCCTGCTTGAGGCTTTGGGGGCCAAACTCTCTCTGGAGTCTACCCAGAATGTGGGATATGTAGTCAAGGAAAATTATTCTGAAGACTTACGATTCAATCCTGTTTGGCCTATTGGATTTGGGACTTGCTTAGGACTAATTACCTCTTTCTTCTTGCTAATTTTCCCCTTTTGAAATGGGAACATGCTTTGCTATTGTATTTTTGAAAGTAGACAACTTGTTTTAATTTTACAGACTCACAGCTGGAGAGAATTTGTCTCAAGATGAATCATGTTTTGAATCTCTCTCATGTCAGATTTAGATAACTGTTTGGACTATGGACCTCTTAGTTGATACTGGAAAGTGTTAAGATTTTGGAGACTATTAAGGTGGAATAAATGTATGTTGCATGTGAGAAAGACATTAATTTTGGGGGCTGTGGTGGAGAGCTATGGCTTGAATGTGTCCCCTAAGAAGCATGTGTTGGAAACTTAATCCCCAATGCAACAGTGTTGGAAAGTTGGGCATAGGAAAAGATGTTTATGTCATAAGGGCTCCACCCACATGAATGCATTATTACTGATTGTTAAAAGGCTTGAGGCTGCAAGTTTGATCTCTCTCGTACATAAGCATGTGTGGTTTCTTGCTCTTCTGTCTTCCACGGTGGGATGGCTCAGTGAGAAGACTCTAACCAGAGGTAGGCCCCTTGACTTTGAACTTCCCAACCTCTAGAGCTGTAAGAAATAAATCACTGCTTTTTAAATAAATTATCCAGTTTCAGATATTCTTTTATAGCAGCAAAAAATGGACTATGACATGGAGCTTTAAGAGACATCTGATAAAAATAAAATTTAAGTGAAAAAGTGGGCAGATAGGATGAGAACCTGTCCCATGAAAAAACCCTGCGTAGTTATTAGGTGAGAGAAGAAATTCAGAACACCGTGTCTTCACTCTATATGTGTACATCCTAGATATGAAGAATTATAGATTAAAAAAACAAAATTACCATTTAATTATTTTGTATAACAAATGAGACACTACCATCACTTTTTGAGACACTTAAATCTATGTCAACCAAAAAGCAAAGTGCAATTTTTCTTCCCCATGCAACAGAACATCATGTAAACTCAGCCCTGTGAAGGCCCAGGCCATCTAATTACAGCATTGCAGCTATCACAACTAAGCCAAGTATCTCAGGAGACAAAAAGCCATCTGTTTCTAGCCACACAGTTAAGCCACACAGGTTTGCCCCATGCTGTTCTCGTGATAGTGACTACGTCTCATGAGATCTGGTGGTTTTATCAAGGGGAGTTCCCCTGCACCCAGTCTCTCTTGCCTGCTGCCATGTAAGATGTCCCTTTGCTCCCCCTTCTTCTTCCACCATGATTGGGAGGCCTTCCTAGCCATGTGGAACTGTGAGTCAATTAAACCTCTTTCCTTCATAAATTACCCACACTTGGGCATGTCTTTATTAGCCGTGTGAGAACAGACTAATACAATTGTCCTGTTGATATCACATGAAACCTTCATACATGTGATTCATATCAGTTTCTATTTCTTCCTGTTCTACTCCACAATATCCCATTCATCCACAGCCACTCTTCAACACATCTGCACACCTCTTTCAGGGACAGGAAAATTTTATCTGCTTTCTGCCACCATTTGCAGGCTGGAAGTAAGTGTAGGTTGTGGCAGTTGGATGTAGGAGCACCCTTATATGAGGAAAGGTTAATAAATATTTTCTTTTAGTAGTAATATTTTGTTTTATTCTCTCATGATTGAATCTATCATGTTGCCATGTTTACTTTGGTATGGCATGTTTTACCCTTGAGACATATATTCTCAGGAACTGGCTGTATCCACTGCTATATGCTGAAAGGATGGCACAGAAGGTTTACCTGAACATCATATTTCTCAAAGGGGATTAATTTAACTCTCTTACCCAAGAGTCTGCACACAAAGGAAAAGGGAGGGCCCAGGCCAACACACACTGTTCAGCCTTCTTCATTTTTACCAGTTTAAATAGCATCATTTAAATCTGGAGATGGGGTTAGGAGAAGATGAAAACAAGTACCTAAGCTGTAACTTCCTGCACACACACACACACACACACACTATATATATATATATATAAAATACATATATTATATATTATATATAAATACATCAATATATGTATATATGTGTATATATAAATATTTATATATATATTTGAATTAGCTTTTAAATTCATTTTATATTTCAGTGAATTTAAAAGCTAAGAACTTACCTTGTGTTTTCCTGTCTTCTTTGGTGTCATTCTAACACCTTCCCTGGGAGGTAGTTATCTGCCTTAATGATGGAATACAGGAAGATGGAGTGGAAACAATATCAGTAACTCTTCATCTCTCTCTCTCTCTCTCTGTCTCTCCTCTCTCTCTCTCACACACACACACACACACACACACACACACACACATCTCCATTCACACTTTACTTTCATAAATATTTTAAGGTCAATCTTGTCTCTGGTCCTGGAATATGAGACAAACACTAAATTTTCCTTTAGTTGTGATTGAACTCTAAGTTTACAGTTACTTTTGAATAATTTGTTTATATTATTTACCCTGAAACTTAAGTGAGCTTTACATAAGATAAAGAAGTCTCCAGAAATACCACCACTACATTTGGGCGTTTATGCCTAGAGCCAACTATAAGCAAAATCATTTCTATGTTATCTGACTCACTCTGAGGTTTACGGAAATTTTTTCTTCTACTTTTTTTTTTTTTTCTATATTATCAACTCACACCTGAAATGATGTGAAGGCACCCTATTTGAGAATGAAATTTCTTGAAGACTATTTTCCCACAGGATATTTCAACATGGAATCGTCTGAGCAACTATATGAATATAACTATTACTTTGAGTGATGAAATGCCTGATAGGAGAAAAAGTATCACAAAAATATAACCAGCAGAGAGAGAGACAAAGAGAGAGGGAGAAAACAACCCTGTCAAACATGAAAGCAACCCACATCCGAACAGTAAATCCAGATTTTGTTGAATGTAATTGTGGCCTCAATTGAAGTTGAACTCAGAATCCCTTACAACCCGTGAAGACAGAAGGTTGCCTTTATGAAGTATTTGTAAATACTTGGTAAAGCTAAAATTCATGTGAGTATTTTCTCAAAAGACAGAATTTCATCTAATAGCCATATGTTTTGGAAGACAAAACTACTAGTATCAGGATTGTCATTTTTATGTTGCCTTGTCATGAACCATAAGGGAAATTCTCTTGCTTACTACTGATTAAAATAAAAGTCCTTTAAGACTGTAAATTTCTCTAGTAGAATACATCTGTACTTTGAGGAAAAAAGAAGTATATTTACATTGTATAATAATTGTTTTGTTTGTTTGTTTGTTTGTTTTTTTTTACAGTGGAAGTACATTCTTTTTCCAAAGCGTGTTGTTTCAAGCTTCAAGCCTGGGACTGGAGTAAGTGTAACTAGATTAACTCTAACATTATTAGTTTTTATATTAAATTTTTAAAAATTAAACCTGTGTTTAATTCTTCTAATTTTATTTTTAATCAACCTATCCAAAAGATCTGTTTGAACATATGTTATGATTTTCTCATTTTTATCCTACAATCTTTATTCCTTATAGTTATTTTTATAATTTCTGAAGTGAACCTCCTTTCCCACTGGTCTTGCTGTCAGAATCCAACATCATGATAATTACAGAATGAGTATTCAATGCATACTTATTGGTGACAAAATTCAATGAGATAACATTGCCTCAACTTGTAGATAACTTAGTTTTCCTACCACTTTATTATGGTATTACTGTGGTAGATTTCACTGTGATTCTGACTTTAAATATAACTCAAATTAATAAATAGCATTTTATTTCCACTATTACTAGGTATTGACAATTTTTTTTTTACAGATTTTATTTACAACATCATCATTAATCAGTTTCTATATTTTTTTGAGGAGGAAGCCACGTTTATAAGTGCTTTGCAGCGAAAAACTATTAGAATCTATAAAAATTACCGCACCACAAGATTAGATTAGCTAGAAAGAGGTGATCTGGCACTGGAATGAGGCATAATGACATAACTATATTTCACAAAGAAGGTGTCTACTGGGGTGTTGCCTGGGGCTTCTTTAGCACTTTCTTTGATTCAAGAACAGCTTTTTTTCCCCTCTAGAAAGCAAAAACAGACATTTCATCATAGGGCTATGGGATATCAGTTGCAATTTACCTTTCCTAGAATTTCATTGTTGATGTTTCTGTATTCACCCTTTCAATTACATACATGTGGATTTAGATGTGTAAAATATGAATACAATTACATTAAATTAAATACATAACACACACGTACATGCACACACACATCCACATATACACACACAGGGGTGTATACCTTTACGTGAGATGCTTTCCAAAGACTAGCAGAACCTGTTTTTTTTTTAATTATTCAGTCATGTTTCATTTTACTTTTCTGTCATGAAGAAATTTGATTAACCTTGACATTGACCCTTCACATAATGAAGTTCAAGTTTTTGAACTTCAACTATAAAAACATATTTTAAGAATGAATAGCAGTGCTGAGACACTCATATCTTCCCAGTGGCTCTTCCTGGCTTTATTATGTGATAATTATCTGTTTCTTAGGTAAACTTCACTTTCTTTAGACAGGCTAAAGGATCATTTTTATTCTCTACACTTTTCTATCATGGTAGGAATAGGCTGAATAAGTGAATAAATGAGGTAATGAATAAAAGAATGTGCCTTAAGATCTCTGGGTTCAGCAAATGAATCAAGCTCAATTAGGACCAGCAAAAATGTTTTAGTTAACCAAAATAAAATTAGAGCAGAAAATTATCCAATTCAGAGAGTTTTTAATGTGTTCTTTACATTCGTTTGCTTTTTTTTTTTTTTTTGCATGCGTATATATGTGTTTGCTGTGTATATATGTGTTTGGTGTGTTTTTAATCATTTTGGGGCACACAGTGGTGGTATTCACTGACATGCGATTCCCAAAAAAGATGCATAAAATGAATGATGAATATAATTAAGTTGTTATTCTAACGAAGAAACGTCAACATTATTTATTTCAAAGTAAAATAAACATGTTTTCAAAGAGCATACACAAATACGATAATATTATTTTTGTATCAACAAATTGTTTTTCAAACAGTACATTTTTCCTGGTCATATCATAACTAATATAGACCTAATCACAGATGTATTTTTTTTTTTTTTTTTTTTGAGACGGAGTCTCGCTCTGTCACCCAGGCTGGAGTGCAGTGGCACAATCTCGGCTCACTGCAAGCTCCGCCTCCCGGGTTCACGCCATTCTCCTGCCTCAGCCTCTCCGAGTAGCTGGGACTACAGGCGCCCGCCACCACGCCCGGCTAATTTTTTGTATTTTTAGTAGAGACGGGGTTTCACCGTGGTCTCGATCTCCTGACCTCGTGATCCGCCCGCCTCGGCCTCCCAAAGTGCTGGGATTACAAGCGTGAGCCACCGCGCCCGGCCCTAATCACAGATGTATTTGAGAAAGGGTAGAAATTAAAATAAGACAATTTCCAAAAAAAAAAAAAAAAAACGGTAAACCTCAGTGATTCCTTTGTGTGTTTTCTTGTATCTGGTCCAATCAAATATCATGTTGATTTTCTGGTTTTCAGTCTGATTATACAGCTAACGCCCTGCCAGTAAATAAATGAATACAAGCACTCAGCATGGATATTTATGAGCAAATATCAAAAGTATTTGCATTTTGTTTTTATAAATCTGATTCAGAAAAATATAAATTGCCAAAATAAAAAGGGTCTAGATATACCTCTTCATTTGAAAGAAAGTATTACAAGTTTTGTTTTATAGTATTTTTCTGTTTAAAAAATATTATAAAAAATAAATTCCAAAAAAACCCATTATTTTATTTCATAAGAAAAGAGTAACTGCATCATTTTTACTAATGTTCATAAATGAGATTTTAAAACCAACAAATTATCCTTCATGTAAAATATTTTCATATAAATAAAAGTTTTTGTCATCAGTGCTTTGCTCCACTGAAATGGATATTTTTATATTTCTGATTTAAATTGGAAGTAATTTAATTAAATATTGAAAAAATAAGAAAGATAAAGAAGGACAGAAAGAGACAGAGACCGGATAATCAGGAAACAGGGAGAAAGAAGGCCACATAGGTAATTAGAGATATTTCTGACTGGGCTTGCTTATCCAAATGACAAGAATGATTTCAGCAATGGAATTCGAAGTGTTGACTGACTCAACTTCATAATTCATCTATTACTCTCCTAGAGGCCATTAGACTAGGAGTAAAATGACAAAGATATCTCTGTACTGATCAATCTTCAAATACTGTAGTGCCTATGTTTTCTTACCTAGGAGCTTTGTGCAAGGTTGACAGTTACAGGCATTCTCTATGGCAACCACAGACTACCTCGGTATATTGAAGAGCTCTCAAATTCCATTTTTATTTCCTTTCAGAGTCTCTAGTAAACCTGTTAACTCTGAAGAAGAGTTTAAACAAAGTTAGGTCTCCAAGTAAACTAAATTAGAAAAATATTTAATCCTCAAAGATTGAAGAGATGTCTAGGAAGTTTCCAATTACGCATGTTCCCAAATCATGAAACCTCTGATGTACCTGTAATATTTCCAGGTGCATGATGCACCTATTATCATGCATGTATGATTTTTCTGTTGATTATTGATGGAAGATGTGGATGTGTCTCACGCATCCTGCTTCTTCTATACATGCAAAACACTGTGAATGGAGAATGGAGAAATTTATTCTAGAATGCAGTGTGGTCATTCCCACAGGTGACTTTACAGAAATAAAATCTACCCTGATTTTCTCAGCAATGATCAAGCCAAATTTGAGGCATGTAAGCAGTCTTCAACATGAAACCTCCCTAAAACATCTTAATAAATGAAAATTCAGTATTTTCAGTGATTAGATGACAAACCATTTATTCTTTCTGCAAGTTCTTTCCAGGGTGTGTATGTGTGAGGGAAAGGTAGGTCTCTTTGGTATTTTCAGTTTAACAAATGGCAGTAATTATACTGTCTACAATTTTATTGAGAACAATGAAATGATTTTAATGGATGAACAAGCAAGAGCTTTGAGAGAAAAGTGATCACTTTACACACAGGATTTCCTTTAATCTTTCTAACATATGAATTAGCATTTTTGTCTACATTTTCGCATAATTTTATTTTCACGTAAAATGTAGATTGTTATTAACATTTTCACATAGCATTATGTTAATTCATATGGAAATTGAAATCTGGGAGTTTTAACTTCTTTTTTCTGTTTTCATTATATTTCAACATATTCAAAATTTTGGTTCATTGGTGCTTTGCCACTTTCATTAATAATTTCCTCTGGTACAAGAAAGAAACTTAGTAGGTAAAGGTGAGATAAACAGCAATAAAAATACAGGTTAAGAATAATTAAGAGTTGCCTAAGATCATCTAGTAACTAAGTACCTTGCTGGGTTTCTGAAACTAGACAAGCAGGCTTACATGCTAACACACATAAATTCTACATCATGTTGTTGTTAGCAAAATAAAAAGTGAGTAGACACAATGTTTATTTTATTTTAGGGCATATCTGCCATATTGCATATATTAAAATGTTATCTTAGAGTTGATAGGTCAAAAATTGACCTATTCATAGTGTGTGTGTGTGTGTGTGTGTGTGTGTGTGTGTGTGTGTGTGTATCTCATAGGAAAACCGGTGAATCAAATTGTGGCTCTCGAAGTTATGGAGAGTGAGAATGTATAACTCCCCCAAATCCCTTGCCTTTCTGGTAAGGTAACTGAGGCATATTCTACACTGACTCTCAGTGGCATCCAGAGGGATGAAGCCACGGAGCTGCTCTCGCGAGGACCCTGCTTATTAACACATCTCTCATGTTTCATCCCTTCCCTCTGCTACTTCCCACTCTTCTACCAGTGCTTCCCGGGATCCCTTCCTGAGCAAGCTATATACATTTTATATATATATATATAAATATATATACAGGTATATAGGTATGTATATAGGTATGTATATAAAATGAGTATTAAAATATATAGGGCTCCTCTTCAAGGCATTGAGAATCAAAATAACATAAAACCCCATTTGATAAAAAAGACATTAAGCAATTAGATTTTTCCTTTAAGTTGTAAACTGTTCTCTGTCAAAGGGAAAGTAGGAAACACTCACTTGCACTAAAACTAACATAGACTCTGAAACCTAATGTTATAGTCTCTTTTTGCTGACTACACAAGATAGTCATAAAAGAAAAAACAGAAAATATTAAATCCATGTAGCTAAACATAATATGCTTGGGGGTGGAGGGCAGAGAAAGAGCAGGAGGAGGACTGGTCATAAAAATAAGTAATGCCAAAGTGTGATTTTTGCTCCTAAGTGTCAAATATTCTAGGCTGTTTCCTGATATTTATTGTAAAAAAAATAGTGAATGTAAATATGTTGTTCAAGACCTGATTCTCATTAGGAAATGCAACACTCAAGCTACTTCATGATGATATGGAAGTAGCTTGCTCAGGAAGGGATCCTGGGAAGCACTGGTAGAAGCGTGGGAAGTAGCAGAGGGAAGGGATGGAATACAAGAGATGTGTTAATAAGCAGGGTCCTCGCGAGAGCAGCTCCGTGGCTTCATCCCTCTGGACGCCACGGAGAGTCTGTGTAGAATATGCCTCAGTTATCTTACCAGAAAGGGAAGGGATTTGGGGGACTTACACATTCTTACTCTCCATAATTTTGAGAGTCATAGTTTGATTCATCAGTTTTCCTACGATCAACACAAGCAGGGGCCCCAACAGCATCTGCCACAGAGACTGTCACCTTTTCCCTCCCATCACCTGATTCTCCCACATCTACCTGTCTCCAGCTGGGAATATACCTTGTGATGTAACGGAGAAGGATAATTTAATTGTAACAAACAAGGAAACTTTCTACAAAGAGCTTTTTGTTCTTTTACTTTTTTAAAAATAAATTGTATTGTGTATATTTAAGACATGCATGTTGCTATGTGACAGATAGATAATAGATAGATACTAAAATGGTTACTACAGTGAAGCAAATTGACATATCCATCATTTACATAGTTACCATTACCCATTTTTTGGCTTGTTTTTTGTGTTAAGAGCAACTAAAATCTACTTATTTAGCAGGAATCCCAAATATAGCACAGTTTTTTAAAAATCTATAGTCCTGGCTGGTCGCTGTGGCTCACTCTTGTTGTCCCAGCAATTTGGGAGGCCGAGGCATGTGGATTGCTTGAAGCCAGGAGTTCGACACCAACCTGGCCAACTTGGTGAAACTCCATTGTCTACTAAAATTACAAAAATCAGCAGGGCATGGTGGCACATGCCTATAATCCCCACTTCCAGGGAGGCTGAGGTGGGAGAATCACTTGAACCCAGGAGGTGGACGTTGCAGTGAGCCGAGATCACACCACTGCACTCCAGCCTGGGCGACAGAGTGTGACCCTGTCTCAAAAAACAAAAAACAAACAAACAAAAAAACTATAGTCCTCACATTGTACGTTAAATCTGTATATTTGTTCATTATACGTACCTGCTACCTTGTATCCTCTAATACATCTCCCTATTTCCCACCCCCTTTCACCTACTCCTGGTAACCGATTTTATTCTCTGTCTCTGTACATTTGACCTTTGTTTTTTATATATTCCATAGATAAATGAGAGCATACAATATTTTTCTTTCTGTGTTTGGCCTATTTGATTCATCTTTGTTAGGGCAAATAGCAGGATATCTTTTTTTTTTTTCATTGTATTCCATAGTATCCGTATACCTAAATGCTTTTATCAATTCATGCAACTAGAGACTCTTCTGTTGTTTTTGTATGTTGGCTACTATGAGTAATGATGCAATGGGCACAAGACTGCAGAAATTTTTATGAAAATTAAATTAAATTTTATTTTCTTTGGGTATAGACCCAGAAGAGGGATTACTGGGTCACATGTTAGTTCTATTTTTAATGTCTTCAAGAACCTCCATACTGTTTTCTATAATGATGAGGCCAATCTATATTCCCATTAAAAGTGTATGAGTCCCTTTTCTCCACACCATAAGAAACATTTGTTATCTTTTGACTTTTGATAATATCCATCCTAACAAGTGTGAGGTAGTATTCCTTAGTAGTGTGATTTACATTTCTCTGGTGATTAATGATGTTGAGTACCTTTTCATATGCTAGTGGATTCTTTTTATGTTTCTTTGAAGAAATGTTTATTATAGTCTTTTGCCTATTTTTAATTGATAATTTGTTTTTCCACTACTGAAATGTATGAGTTATTTATATATTTTGGATGATAACCCCTTAGCATATATATGGTTTGCAAATATTTTTTTCCCAATCCATAGGCTGAAGTTTCATTTTGACGATAGTTTCCTTTGATGTGCAGATTTTTAGTTTGATTTAGTAGTCTCATGTATTATGTTTGCTTTTTTAGTCTTAATTTTTGGTGTGATATTTTAAACAAAACAAAACATCCTCAAGACTAATATCCAGGACCCTTTCTTCTATGTTCTCTTCTCATAGTTTTATAGTATCAGGTCTTATGTTGAGATATTTTATCCAGGCCCAGTGGCATATTCAGTTGTTATACTGGAAGATTAGTCATTCAAACCCACTCACTTTTATGTATAAAAGTTGTTCATAAATAAAGTTTCTACCCGATTATTCTATCTTATAAAAATATAATAATTGAAGTTTATTTTAAATATGACTTAATCTTGTTGCACACGTTATTATTAAGGGGATCAAGTACATTGCTATTTGATGAATAACAGAAAGGAAAATGACTTTAAATATAGATAAACAACAACAAAGAATCTTAACTAAATAGCATATAAAACCTCAACTATTATATGCACACAGGTATGTAAATACCTATCAACACCCAAACACTGCTGACTCATTTTAGAAATATAATTTCAATGTAACATAAAACCGAATAAAAATAGATTAATATTATAGGAAGACTGAGCGTCATAGACAAGAACTCAATCCTAGATTACTTGAAAAATGTAGTATTATAAAAACAGTTGTATGATCTACAGAATGGTAGTTTGCCAATTGCTATTGTCTCTTCCAGAAATATTTGCCCTGATTGTATAGCAGCTTGTTTAAATCCAGGTATCCAGTGGTACTCAATTAGTGACTTTCAAACTCCTTGTATGTGATCCACTTTCACCAAAAATGGCCTATGTTTCCTACAGAGGATTATTCTCTAGTATTAGGTCCTCAGGTACTGGGTTTGCTTTATGAATACGGACCAAAAATGTTACATATTATTCATGATAAATTGGTTTTGTTTGTTTGGAAAGTTAAATGGTCAGAGAAACAAATGGCAGCATTCTTGCTTCCCAATCATTGTAAAATTTATCCAATAAGACAAGAACATCGTGGCCTTGCCTGTAAACTTCAATTATCAGTACACCAACATTGGACCAACCCCCAGAGAGACCAAATATTTTACACTGACACGTACTCCTCTTCTGGCAATCAGTTTTGGCTGACATAATGAAATACAGTTAATCCCTGAACACGTGGAACCACAGCAGTTAACTTGCTCAATCATGCCTGTAACAATTCAATTAGCAAATCCCCATGGACATTCTGTACCTCAGAAGAATTATCCAGGGATATTTTTACTATGCCTGTTTTCTAATCACACTGGCAAATCTAACTGTTTGTACAAGAGAATATCATTGCCCTTGCCAAGAGGAAGGGTCAAATTTATTAACAATCCCATATGTCTACATTCATAAATTGTTATTTCATGTATGTGATAGTGATTATGGTTAAGCAAAGGCTTTAAATCTTTGCTAGAGGGTAATAGTCAAGATCGTATTCTTTTTGTCTACTCATCCCAGAATGAATCTGGCAGAAATTGCAAACAATTACCAAGTCAGAAATAATCCAGATTTATAAATTAAGAAATGAGAGTCCACAGAAAGGTTAATATCAACCTAATTATTCACAAAAGTCTAAGGTAACAAGTCAGTAAGTCAATGACTCACTGTGGTCTAAGCACATGAAAACGGATACACAAAATGGAGGGTTAGTTTCAAAACAGTGCAGAGCCCAATAATATAGTTCAAAGCCTTCAAAACTATATAAGAAAAGGCTATTACCTGCAGCATTTATTTTTCCTGTTGACTAAACCCTATTGCAGAAATTAAAATAGGTCTGTTTAATTTGTATTGCTGCTTTAAGAAAATAAATAACAACGTTAGAGACTAGTATTATTGGATATATATTGTTCATTAGCACAAGAAAGAATAGTTATTTCACACAAAATTGATCCATTTCACAAATTTTTTTTTAATAGAAAGAGTAATTTAAGTTTCTGTTATCAATTTAGTATCCCACAACATTTCTGACTTTTATAAACAATAAAATTATGTGTGTTCTTGTCACCCATTTATTTATCTTTCCCATATTTCCCTGTGGGCAAAACATGTCTAGAGAGAAAGAAACCGCCACAATCAGAGTGGAGCTCGAAGAAAGGAGCAACTTTTCTTTTATTCTGGATACTGTTAAGTCCTTAATTTTTAATTTTACTACCTTTAAAAAGCAAATATTTTATCTGATAAACAGACTGCTAATAGACATAAAGAGCCAGATTTCTAACTATCTGGTATTTCAAAATTTACTTCAAACATGTTCCCCAAATTCTTCATTTAGAGAACAAACTCAAGCATCATTTATACCTGCATGTTAAGAGATGAAATTAGAAACAATGTGACTCATATTATGTGGCTAAATTATTTTGGAGTGGAAATTACTTTAAACTCTAATTTCTTCTAATCAAATAGCCCATTGCTTTGGCAGAGCACTCCATGCCATTTAATTTTCTTTCTTAGTGTTTTAAGATACCATTGTTCTCTGACTTTCATTATCAAAGGAAATGTCTACCTTTCCCAAACTCTTACAGAATGATAAGAAGATACTCCTCATTTTGAACATTTTCTCCTGAGTCACAGGCCCTGCTTGACATTCTTCAAGGGCCCGGTGAATCTCCTCTGTTTACATGTGTGTGTGCTGTGTGTATGGGGTTGGAGGTGGGTAAGATGAACAGAGAGAGTGGGAGAGACAGAAATCTTCCCTAAGCATCTTTATCTGCAAATAATTATTCTTCTAAACCCTTTGTCACCTTCACTGCTTATTAAGCTTCATAGTACATAAAATTTCAAGCTGGCTGTGTGTGTGTGTGTGTCTGTGTGAGAGAGAGAGAGAGACAGAGTGTGTGTACGTGTGTTTAATAATTCACTTTCTACATATATTTTGTTATTACTACCAGATTCAACTTTTAACTTTTCTTACATTCTTAGGTTGTTCGAACAGCAGTTAGCACCATGAGTTTTTTTTATCATAGGTGCTTGGTAAATATGAATCAATTGAGTAATTTTTAGGAATGGCAATGTTTCTATCTGACTGTCACAAGCCCCTACTCTCATTTTTTCCATTTATGAAAAGAGATATTTAAGTAAGTGTCTTGTCGATCCCACCACACTGGTAACAGAGGACCCCATAACATCAGCTGCATCATTCAGCACACTCAGGCATTATTTTCAAATAGCATCATAAAATATGCATTCATGCTCCAGGTTGTCCAGATAAGTAGTGGGATTGGAGGCTTATATGGATAGCACAGTTTGAAGGATTGGGACAAGTTCCCTGAGGAAGAATAAAGCTGAAAGTTGTAGATAATCAAAGATGAAAATGAAAATCCTTAGTGTTAACATTTCTAAAATCAAATCTTTGCATCGCTGGTACTTTGGGCATGTGAGTTTTCACATAATTTTTGTTTACTAAGTGAATTGGTGATTCGATTAGTTATTACTAACCTGATCATTAGTTATTACTAACCTAACCATTATTACTGCATAAAGTTTATGCACTAATTTGAGGACACATTCCTAGTACAGCTTTTTAAAAAATGTTTTACCATTTTATTTTGAAAGGATTTTAGACTTACAACAAAGTTGTAATAATATTACAGAAAGTGCTTGAATGGCATTAATCCGTCTTCCTCTCATGTTAATATCACATGTAAGAATTGTAAACCTAAGAAATGAGCGATGGTACAATACTATCCTCTAAACCATAAACATATTTGGATTCCATTACGATTTTCACTAATATGATTTTCTGACCCAGAATTTAATCCAGGATCACACAATACATTTAACGGTAATGTCTCTCATTTTCTTCAACTTGTGATAGTTTTTTGGTTCTTTTTTTTATTACTTTGACACATTTAAAAAATACTGATCAGGTAAGTTTGGAATATCTCTCATTTTTTATTTGTGTGATATTTTATTATCATTAGTTTGAGGTTATTCATTTTTGGCAAATAATGTTTATTCTTCTCCTCTTAGCGTATCATATCAGATGGTAACTGATTTTGATATGCCTTATCTTTGGTAACCCATATTGCTTGGTTAAGATAGTGACTGCTAGATTTCTTCATCCTAAATATGTTATTCTGACTTTTGTATTTTGAAGAAATGCGATATTCTATTCCTTCTTAAAGTTTTACCCACTGATTTTAGATCTATTGCTACATTTTGCCTTATAATTATTACTACTGTTGATGTTCACCTAGTGGTGATTCTATTTTTCCCTCATCTCTTCTACATTGATTAGCTGAAATTATTCTGTAAAACAAACAAACAAAGACAAAAAAATCTTTTTTATACCTATATTTTTTCTATTCTCATGCTGCTAATAAACACATACCTGAGACTGGGTGATTTATAAAGTAAAGAAGCTTAATTGACTCACAGTTCCACATGGCTTGGGAGGCCTCAGAATCATGGAAAAGCAAGAAATGCCTTACATGGTGGCTGGCAAGACAGAGGTTGTGTATGGGAGCTCCCATTTATAAAACCATCAGATCTTGTGAGACTGATCTACTACCACAAGAACAATACGGGGGAAACTGCCCCCATGATTCAATTATCTCCACCTGGCTCCACCCTCGACACTTGGGGATTATTACAATTTAAGGTGAGATTTGGGTGGGGACACTGCCAAACCCTATCAATATCAATTTAGTTATTTATTCCAGAAAATAAAGTCTGACCTCTATTTTGATGTATATCACTGACTTCTTTTTGGGCCTCACCTCCCTTCTCCTGTGGCTTCACATATAGACAGGCAGATAAGAAGGCTCATGAGCTTGCACTTCCTGGAGAATCAAATCTTCTCTGTGGGAACTTTTTCTCAGTCTCACACCTTAGTATCATAATGACATAAGAGAGGCTAACTTTAATACCCATAAAATCTTAACATACATATTATAAAGCTGAAAACATGGTAGAGAAACACCATATTGTAGTAGCCTGTCCAGTTTTCTTGAATCAATTATTTATACATTTATTTCATAAAATATAATGCATTTATTTATTTTCTTTTTAAATAGTTTTTATTTTTAATTATTATGGATACATAATAGTTGTACATATTTATGGGGCACATGAAACATTTTGTTAGATACCCACTGAGAATTTTATTTGAATTTTTAACCCCATTACTTACATATACAGAAGATCTTCCAATAATGTGGTTTCATTCAACATTGTTTAATTATAACATTGATAAGAAAAAACTTGATTCCTGATGGCTAAGGTCACTATCTTTGTGGAGTTTGCATGTTTTCTTTATGTCTTTGTAAGTTTTCTCTGGATTCTCCAGTTTCCTCCTACATCAAAAAGATGTGCTCTTTAGGCAAATTAGTTTGTTTAAATTTTCCCCCTCTGAGTGTGTGAGTGTGCCTGGAAATGGAATGGCCAGTGTTGGTTTCCGGCTTGTTCCCAGAGCAGTCATGATAGGCTTCAGCAATTTGCCACCCTAAACTGGAATAATCACATGAAAAAAAGAATAGAATGGATGAATACAATTTATTTCCAAGTAAGTATTTTTAAGGCATACAATATGTGATGGTTTATATGAGTGTCAACTTGATTGGATTGAAGGATGCAAAGTATTGATCCTGGGTGTATCTTGAGGGTGTTGCCAAAGGAGATTAACATTTGAGTCCGAAGGCTGGGGAAGGCAGATCCACCCTTAATCTGGGTGGGCAAAATCTAATCAGCTGCCCATGCAGGCAGAATAAAAAGAAGAACAAAACGAAGAATGTGAAAAGACTAGACTGGCTTAGCTTCCCAACCTACATCTTCTCCTGTGCTGGGTGTTTCCTGACCTCAAACATCAGACTCCAAGTTCTTCAGCTTTGGGACTTGGACTGGTTTCTTGCAGTTGGCCCATTATGGGACTTTGTGATCGTGTGAGTTAATACTCCTTAATAAACACTTAATAAACTCCTATATATATATATATATATATATGTATATCCTATTAGTTCTGTTCCTCAAGAGAACCCTGACTAATACACAATACTTATACAAATGCATAATAAACAATGTGGTATAAAAGCTCTCCACAAGCCCACCGTATTTGTCCTTGTTTTTGAACTGCCCAGTGATAGGAGGTGTTCCTTATGATTTTCCTTAGCAAATATTTATTCCTTGATCTAACTGATAGCCACTACAACCACCATCACTCACTTACTCACCAAAAATTTGGTAAATAATACCAACTAAAGAAAAAATCAAGTTTGTAAGTTATTAAAATAAGTTTTATTGGAAGTGTTACTGTGGACTGTAGACTGAAGCCTCTAGCCTGGAAACAGCCCTTTCAAGAGATTCTTCCAGACTGTTCTGCCACAGTGTTTCAGCCTCCTGCATATATACAGGTGGTGGAGGTTCAGTAAATGCAATATGATACAGAACTTGCTCTGAAGTTATAATACAGCAGAATCACAGCAAGGTTTGGGTCTGTTATAGATTACAGAGACATAACCACTCACCAAATCAGACATTATGTTGTGTGTAGGAAAAGGCAAGGACTAGGGTTACTTATTTTATAAGGAATATATTTATTAAGGCAAGAGGTGCATGGAATTGTGTGTTGAATCCTGTTTTATCTTCAAAGTATGTTTTCAGAGAGCTGCACATTGTCTCAAATTCAGGAGATTTACAAAATTTTGTAAGCAGCAATAAGCAAATATGGTTTCTACATTTGTTACATTGTCTCACAAGTTTCTCCTTTTGCTCATGAATTAATCCCCCAGTTATATTTACAAAACCAACATTGATTGTGCCAAATAGCTAGGAAGGCTGTTTTCTAGGAAGGTTCATAGTCTTCAGTTGCAGTTGTAAGGAAGGAGGACCAGGTGCGTATTTGCCTATTCATTGGAAAACATGCTTCAAATCACACATCTATTTTGATTAGAATGACCTTTTTTCCCCCGATGTTGTCATTTCTGCACCCAAAATGACAACTCAACAGGACTATTGCAAGGATACTACAGATTATACATAGAAGTACATACTTAGTATCATCAAAATTACATATTGGAAAAAATACATGATAACCGGAACATATATTTGTATTTTTTATTAGTTGTACTGTTTACCCCTTTTTATATCCATACTTATGAGAGATTTCCCCATAAAAATAAATTTGGACTAAAAGAAATTGTAAATATTTTTAGAGAAAAATTCAAACCAAAACTCTGGATAACAAAACCTTAGAATAGCCACAGTTAAAATTTGATGAAAGTCTTCAATTGACAAGGAAATTGGTTATTTCTATCACATGCAGCATTTTAAGATAACCAGAATCATGAATGAGAGCGTCACATCAAGACCAACACATGTTTAAAATGTTTTATAAATTTTTTAAAATATTTACATTAATAGCATATCTATATAACTATAATTTTAGAAACAGTTTAGCATAGCCATTAAGATTATAACTAACATTTGAATTTTATGACTTTATATAATTTGGGGACATTTATATCAATTACATACCCGTAAATCTAACTGAAAGACCTAGTATAATTTATTATTTGATAATATTTCTCATACAATTTACCAAGTAAGTCTAATCATTTAATCCAAAAAGACATACTTTAGAATTTTGATGCTGGGGAAACCTTCAAAAGATGCCAAAAGATTTAAAATGTTTGATGAAACACAATCACAGGTCACAGTATAAAAAAAAAAAGTCAATTATTTAAACAGAGTCCAGAGTGGTAATCAAAATACTTCAAAAGCAATTGAGAAAGTTACATAGATGTAAAAGATGTGAAAACCTTAAGCCCTTTAAAGCTCAGTTTTCTAATTAATCAAAAACCTAATAAAGGCAACAGAGGAAATTATTTTGATAAAACATGAAATCTTTGTTTTTAGGCCAGTTACCAAGAGGAAAAGAAAAACCTGAAGTGTAATTTTATCTGCTTTATATAATATTATATATATTATATAGATTATATATAGATTATATAGATTATATATACATAATAACGCTGCTGTTCATTGTATACAAGGCAGGGGGGCAGGGTAAGGAGGAAAAACTTTCGTTTGTTGTTTTGAGGTGGACTGGACAAACAAGCATTTATTGTTAAATTATTTACACTTAATTGTAATACATTATGTATTTCAAAGTTATAGGCAAATCACCAATATGTATTTCTAGATATCTGTGTTAAATGAGTTTGCTTGAAAGGAGACATCATTTAGAGTAAGTTTTATTATTATTATAGACAAGAACAAATGCAAGTGGAGGCTATCAAAATAAGCTACGTTAGGCTGGGGTGCGGCAACTCACGCCTGTAATTCCAGCACTTTGGGAGGCCAAGGCGGGTGGATCACCTGAGGTCAGGAGTTCGAGACCAGCCTGGCCAACATGGTGAAACCCTCTCTCCACTAAAAATACAAAAAACTTAGCCAGGCATGGTAATCCCAGCTACTCGGGAGGCTGAGGCAGGGGAATTGGTTGAACTCGGGAGGTGGAGGTTGCAGTGAGCCGAGATCGTGCCACTGCACTGCAGCCTGGGTAACAGAACGGGACTCGGTCTCAAAAAAAAAAAAAAAAAGCCAAATTAAAAGTGAACAGTCAATAAAACTGTGAAAAAATATACAAGCAGATGTCATAAATCATAAATTCATAAATAAATATATATTCTTGAGTTTGATCTAATATTTGAAAAGACTGCAGTATATTACTCATAACTGCTTATACTGTGTAACTGAGTGAAAATAATATAAAGGCAAGGATGTTTGACATAAGGACATTTTTATTTGAGTGATTTCTCTAGAGATTAATATTTCACAAGTATAGAACTAATATATATTTATTTGTGATGCAATATACATTTTATATAGCAGTAATGATAAATTAAAATCTTAGCTAATACCATTTCAGCAAGGCAAGAACAATATCCATGAATCTTTTATTATTTCATAATTAAATGCCAGATCAAGAAAATCAGTGAAAAATGAGCCTTAAGCCTGATGGCTCATGCCTCTAATCCCAGCATTTTGGGACGCCGAGGCAGGCGGATCACAAGGTCAAGAGATCAAGACCATCCTGGCCAACATGCTGAAACCCCGTCTCTACCAAAAATACAAAAATTAGCTGGGCGTGGTGGCAGGCACCTATAGTCCCAGCTACTCAGGAGGCTGAGTCAGGAGAATCGCTTGAACCCGGGAGGCAGAGGTTGCAGTGAGCCGAGATCAAGTCATTGCACTCCAGTCTGGCAACAAAACAAGACTCGTCTCAAAAAAATGGCTCAAATAAGAATATTTTACATGAATCTATTTAATTTCTCTAAACTCATACCTTATATCTCTATAGTATTCCCAAACAACACCAGCAAATTTCAGTTTTTCATTATAATACTTTCACGTGTATAATGGTAAGGTAATGTCTAAATTTGAAGAAAAAAGAAAATAAATTACAATATCACAATAGTATAAAGAATAGTGTTATCTATGGGTATGTTTTATATGTTTTCATGTATGTGGAGAGGTTAATAGATATGTATAGGAGTTTACATTTTATTTTTAAAATAATCTCCTATCTCTATAACGCTACCTCTACCCACACCCACACCTCTCGTCTCCTTATTTCAGAGCTAGCTCATAATACAGACCTGAGGATGATTGTCTGAGAATTTTGCGTGTCCATCTTTTAAGTAGCAGGTAGCCTGGCCCTTAAACTCTCTCCAGTTTTATAGGCGGAAGCACATGGATGCCTGAATCCTATCAATGGGCATGGTTTTTGAGTCTAAATTCTTTAATATTAAAGATTTATACTAAAGTGCACGTCCAGGGAAGATACCAGCAGAGATGGCTTCAGACAAAATCATTTCAATTACTTATTTGGTCTTCTTATATTTACACAGAAGCCCAGCAGAACAGCTGCTTCTAAACCAGTTTCAATTACCTCTTGATCTCTCATGCTAATTCACACCTGGTTGTTAAGTGTAGTTAGCCTCTTTTATTAAAATTTAAAATTTCACATTTTGTTTAGCACGATTTGAGGATTAACAATTGGCATTTGCAACTGCGAAATTACAGTATTGACTTAATCAGAAGTTTACATGACAAATACGTTTTTAAAAATGTTTTTGTCAGCATTCTTGGTTAAAGCAATCAGGATTTTCAAGCACTGACAGCAAGACAGTAGATACTGCACATTGGTGAGGAGTTCTGATAAGAAAGAAATAAACTAGGTCACAAATATGAAGGAGAATGGCAGAGATAAAAATGAAACTGATAAACATAGATTGAATAGAAAGAAGTAAAAAAAAATTCTTAGCAGAAATTCTTCTCCTTTTTAAAAAATCATGGTTTTCAGCAGAAAGCAAAGGGAGAGAAATTAAGATCTCTGGAAAAGGTCGATAACCCAATTAGGAACTGCCTGTCTTTAAGGAGTTGTCTCATGCTTGGTCAGAGGAATTGGACTCCCACAGCAGACCAAAAATATAATGCTTCTTTAAATTAACTTCTTTTAAAATTTTGGGTCAGTTCAAACACTTACTTAGTGAAGAAAACAAGATTTATGTATTTTTTCCTATAAAACAGATAACAGTATATAGAACAAATGATTAGTTACATTTATATAATTTTATATATATAAAATTATATATATATATATATAAAATTATATATATTTGAGACAGAATCTTGCTCTGTCGCCCAGGCTGGAGTTCAATAGCGCGATCTCAGCTTACTGCAACCTCTGTCTCCCGGGTTCAAGCTATTGTCCTGCCTCAGCCTCCTGAGTAGCTGAGACTACAGGCACACGCCACTATGCCCAGCTAATTATTTTTTTATTTTTAGTAGAGACTGGGTTTCACCATGTTGGCCAGGCTGGTCTCGATCTCCTGACCTTGTGATCAACCTGCCTCGGCCTCCCAAAGTGCTGGGATTACAGGCATGAGCCACCAGGCCTGGCCATTTAAATATATGAAAATGTAACATTATTATCTTATTTTAAGTAATTAAGATATCATGGAGATATCATGATTTTCTTGAACAAACAGTCCCAGAAAAGGCATATGAAAAACTTTAACAAATAATAACATAAATTACCTACGTGAACAATAGTGGATTTATGTTTTTTACTTAGAAACTCTATGATCCTAAACTCTTGTAAAACAATGGCTGAGTTGTTATACCTGTTAAATGTGGAAAAATGCCTACAGTTTTATGGGATACATGTTAAATAGAAGTAAATGTTAGTTATTATTAAACTTAATTGCCAAATTTCTTCTAACATGTATATGCTGGTGCCTTTATATCACAAAAATACTAAAAAAATAAATAACTCAGATGAGTTTCCACCCTGGAGGTCAGTGCCTTTTATAGATGTGAATCTATTGATTTTACAGTAGTTATTTAAGGAGTAAATATGAAAATCTAAGTCTGACTAATAATTAACTCAGCACTGGGAAAACTGAGTGAGAGATTCATGTAGAGTTATAATTAGGAAATCATTTGAATCTTTAAAGAAACACCAGAAAACAAAAAAAAAGTGAGCAAAATGTATTAAAAAATAACAACATTAAATCATTTTGTTAAAAAACACAAGAGTAACTTAGCTAGAGTAGGTCATGGGCAAGAGACATGAGACAAAAATTCGTAAAAGAGAAAACAAAACAAATAATTTTTCATTTTTTTAAAAAAGAATAAAGCATAAAACATTTTGTGTAGGAATAGTGAAACAATTAAAGTATTTCAATAAACTAAAGAGGAATATCAGAAAACATCATCATTAAATAATAAATACATTCAAATATTTTTAAATAAATGTAAACTATCTGAGGAAATTAAATAAATAAGACAAAGGAATATACTATCTGAAAATGTAATATCCACTAGGAATGTTATTTGGTAACAAAAATCTTTCTGTTCAAAATAAAGTAGTCTCAATGTCATAGGAAGTTTTGGCAAATAATGAAGAAATATATCTTATAAAAACCTTTTTTGATAATAGAGAGTAAAAAAAGGAGAGAATAATCTGCTCATTTTATGAAGATAGTACAGTTCTGTAATATAACCAACAACCAATATCACAGAAACACAAAACTAAATACTAAATATCCTAGTAGACTATGAAAATAATAAAACATTATCAAGTATGTTGGACAAGGGAAACAAAATATAATGTAGGCTTTAAAATTTTTTTTATTTAGAAAGCAAAATAAAATAGGCTGCTAACAAAACATAATAATACAAGTCTAGTGAAAAACAGGCTGTTCTCTATTACTATAACATTCAGCAGTAACTTTTGTTTGTTTGTTTATTATACTTTAAGATTTAGGGTACATGTGCACAACATGCAGGTTTGTTACATGTACATACATGTGCCATGTTGGTGTGCTGCACCCATTAACTTGTCACTTAACATTAGGTATATCTCCTAATGCTATCTCTCCCCACTTCCCCCACCTCACAACAGGCCCCAGTGTGTGATGTTCCCCTTCCTGTGTCCATGTGTTCTCATTGTTCAATTCCCACCTAGGAGTGAGAACATGCGGTGTTTGGTTTTTTGTCCTTGGGATAGTTTGCTGAGAATGATGGTTTCCAGCTTCATCCATGTCCCTACAAAGGACATGAACTCATCAATTTTTATGGCTGCGTAGTATTCCATGGTTTATATGTGCCACATTTCCTTAATCCAGTCTATCACTGTTGGACATTTGGGTTGGTTCCAAGTCTTTGCTATTGTGAATAGTGCACGTATGTTTATGTCAGTAATTTTTTTTAAAAGAAAGACATGATAAGGGACCTCAACGTTTCCATCTAAAATGGTTCTTTGGTAGATGGTACTACAGGACCATCCTAAGGTAGGCAACCTTTGTTTCTTACATTAGAAACAAAACCAGAAATGATAGAAATGTTGTAGTTAGAACATAAGAACTTTAAAATAGCCATTATATACATGATAGGTGATTTAAATAAAAATATTAATGTAGTAGGAGAGACAAGGTAGCTATGAAAAGGAAGCAGGTGAAACTTCTTGAATTGAAAACAACAATCCTCAAATAAAAATAACATTGGATATTTGTTATGGTTTTTGAATTTTTTAACTTGTAATTTTTGTGGATGAATAAGACATACTATCTTGTAGCACTGCAGGGTGGTATAGTCAATAGTAACTTAATTGTACATTTACAGATAACTAAAAAAGTGTAATTGGATTGTTTGTAACATAAAGGATAAATGCTTGAGGGGAGTGAAAACCCCATTGTCTATGATGTCATTATTACACATTGCATGTCTGTATCGAAACATCTCATATACCCCATAAATATAAACAGTTAACATTGGATATTCTTAACAGCAAATTACGCAAAGCAGAAGAAAAATCAATGTACTTATTACAGAAATATAACAGAGTCTAAACTGCAAAGAAATACTCATGCTGAACAATGGTGATTGAGAGATTCTTCCCCTGTTCATAAATGTTAAAATGTAGAAAACAAGTATGTCTTACAATTTATGAAAGAAGGTTAAATAGGGCCTGATTGTGAAAGATTTGAAAGCCTGGCTAACAAGTTAAGTTTGATTTGTGGATGGTTGGAATTCACTATTTCTGACCAGGGGAGCAATGTGATCAGAGATGAGCTTTATGTATTGCAACATCCATCTTCTCCCAGGAATGGAAGAGTACAGAAGCCTGCCTGGCTGGGTTTGGGGAGCATATTGCTAAGGAAAACATAAACATGTCAATTTAGGTAATCTCTATTAGTTTACCCAATTACTATTCAGGTATTTACTTCTCCAAAAAATATCACCCGCAGCCACAAACCCTAGCTAATAGTTCCCCGCTGTAATATACACATCAGTACAAAGTGGAGGCAGTTTCAGAAAACAAGTATTAAGGAGATCTTGAAACCATGATTTTCAAAGCTGGAGATTCATTATTTCATCGCATAGTGTGCTGTTCCAGGAGTTTGCTTGTATTCTCATCCCAGACATTGAATAATGAATACAATTATAGCAGTAGGGAATCTGACAAGACAATGAGAAACAAGCTGACAATTATGGATATTAGTTGAATACAGTGACAGTTATTTACCCACATGAAATGAAAGGTGTATTTCTAAAATCGAGCTTATGCTTCAGAGAAACCTGGATGAATCATTTCATTTAGAATTTTTGGTTTGTTGAAAGAAAGTAAGACAATTCTACTGAATATATTGGGGACTTAAAATTAGGGTGATGAAAAGTCCTGGTTTACTGGGAGATAATTCAGTTTTATACGTATTGTCTTGGTTTACTTATAAATAAGAGACTCTTTCACTCCCAAATCTGCCCCTGATGGATTTTGAAACATTGATTTAATTAATTCACACTGCCATGAAAAGACGCCTGAGTGTTTGTATTGCATTCATGCCCTTGAAAATGGAATGGGAAAGATGTTTAAAATTTAGTTTTCATTTGATGACTTCAAATTTCTCTTCATATTTCCACAAAATGTATGTATGACATAAGTTCCTTTTAATTGCTTTAGGTTCACTGAGGAAGTATAGGACTCTGGGGAATTCTCTGCAACATCTTTTGAAGAATTATAGAACCCCTGATATATATAATGTAGATATAGTGCAGTTAAATGTACTGAAGAGTGTGGACTTGGGAGCAAAGTCTGGTTTGAACTCTGGTCCTGCCAAGTACTACCCCAATGACCTTAGGCAGGTCACTTAAGTTCTGTGCGGCTGCAGTCATACAGTTAATATAAGGATTAAATGAGTAGTTATAAAGTTATTAGACAGTATACGGCACATTCTTGTTAGAATTATGTAACTGTCTACTGTTGTACTATTTTCTATAGTAAATTAAGAAAAGATTTTTTTAAAAAGACAATTTATAGTTACTTCCAGCTCCAAGTATAAATTTTGCTGGGAGAAAAATGTGGATGGTGGTGGTTCACATACACTCTGGAAAAAATGCATATTAAGTATAAAAATATTCCTTGGCTGGCCATGGCGGCTCATGCCTTTAATCCCAGCACTTTAGGACACTCAGGTGGGAGGATTGTTTGAGCCCAGAAGTTAGAGGCCAGCTTGGGCACCACAGGGAGAGCCAGTCTTCACAAAAACTTTAAAAAAAGTGTTAGCCAGGCATGATGGCTCATACCTTTAGTCCCAACTACTTGGGAGGCTGAGGTGGAAGGTTTGCTTGAGCCCCTGAAGTTGAGGCTGCAGTGAGCCTAGGTCATGCCACTGCACTCCAGCCTGAGTGACAGAGGACGATCCTGTCTCCAAAAGAAGAACAAAAATTTCTTTACCCAGTGACTGTTAATTGATCTTTAACCATTTCCAGAACTAAAGACACAGTGAAAGGATTAAGATAATTTGTAGAAATGTGACACCCAGCACTACCACAGAGAGGAAATGCTACTTAAAAAAGTCGACCACAGGAAAAAATCAAGTGGTATTATATGAATTATCATAAGGCTTTAAGCTAATAGCATAGCTTGGCTAATCCTATACCAACTCCAAAATCCTTCCTTAATGGCCCACACGATGGAATCTGAAAAAGCTAAAATACATCTCTTTCCCTGTCTTTGCCCTTTAGTTTTCATGCAACGGGTACAAACAATGAAATTTCAACAGAGATTTCCTGGGGTAGGATGCAGAGTTCTTAGGAAATCTTCTGTTTTCTTATAAAAGTGAGAGCCTGAAGTAGGTGATGATTCTCATCACATTTTACTGCTTTGAAATAGAAAATTAAAGCCTGAATATTCAGTGGGAAATTTTTCAACCATGAAATGATAGATAATCTGCTAAGTAAAATGATCACAAAAGAAAGGAGGAGATGGTATTGTTAAACCATTGAAGTCCTGGGCTGCTATCTCTTGATTTCTTGGTATTTGAGGAAATAAATACCTCTGTTAAATTCAGTTTATGTTTACTTTTTGAAAATGTTTTTGCCTTCAAACACATTTTTAAAGTATTCAAGAGGGTATGAGGGCTAAAGCTCTATAAATCATCCTGAAATCTTAAGGTTTGCGTTCATGAATATTATTTGAGGATGTGTGGTATGGTTTGGATTTGTGTTCCCACTCAAATCTCATGTTAAATTGTCATCCCCATTGTTGGAGGAGGGACCTGGTGGGAGGTGATTGGATCATGGGGGCCAAGTTCCTTTGCTAATCTCATGATAGTGAGTGAGTTCTCATGAGATCTGGTTGTTTAAAAGTGTGTAGCACCATCCCAGCACTTTGGGAGGCCTAGGCGGGTGGATCACGAGGTCAGGAGATCAAGACATCCTGGCTAACACAGTGAAAACCTGTCTCTACTAAAACTACAAAATATTAGCCGGGCTTGGTGGCAGGTGCCTGTAGTCTCAGCTACTTGGGAGGCTGAGGAAGAAGAATGGCAGGAACCTGGCAGGGGGAACTTGCAGTGAGCTGAGATTGCGCTACTGCACTCCAGACTGGGAGACAGGGCGAGATTGCATCCCAAAAAAAAAAAATTATGTAGCACGTCTCCCTTCATTCTCTCCTTCCTTCTCCCTCTGTGTAAGAAGTGCCTGCTTCCCTTCACCTTCCACCATGATTGTAGGTTCCTGAGGCCTCCCAGCTCCCAGGTATGCTTCCTGTATAGCCTTTGGAAATGTGAGTCAATTAAACCTCTTCTCTTTATAAATTACCTCTACTCTTTATAAATTATAAATATGCTTTTATGAATTACCCAGTCTCAGGTAGTTCTTTATAGCAATGCAAGAATGAACTAATACAATGTGTAATACACCAAGGACTTTATAGAAACTTTGGGGAGGAGTTTGCTACTGCTCCAAGCACTGCATAAAAAATTACAAGAAATGCAAAGAAAGGAACAAAGCACAACTCTTTAAAGCAGACAGTACAAGATATTGTAAGTAGACTTAAAAAAACTTCAAGAAATCATTGATAAGAGTTGCTACAGTCCCAAACAACAGACAGTGTCAGAATAAATATATTTTAATTCTTAGATATGTGTTTTGTTATTTGTCATTGCAAATGTGAGAAACTCATAACAGATGTGGACATCATACCATATTGTCTATAAAAAATCTGAAGCAAAATGTGAGTAGACATGTAGATATGCTTGATTTTCACTAAAACATCATGAACAAACAATTTTATTTCAGTGAAACTTTCACTACCTATAGGTGCCAGAATCTTGAGTGGGACTCAAGTTAATTGTGCTGACTTTAAAATTTTATTCAAATAAATTACTGATATATTTAACAAAATAGAAGCATTTTCAAATAAAATACAAAAAAAAAGAGAAATTACACATAGATCTCTGGAGAGATATATTCTACTTTTAGATTAGAAGACTTAATAAAATAAAGATTCTGTTTCTCTCCAAATATATATACAAATTCAATGCCATTCTCTCCTTGAAACCCTGGAATTTTTTTTTTTTTTTGGAAGTAGGGGTATGCATGAGTTCAGTGATAGCCAAAAAGCTTTAAAGAATAAGAACACAGTAAGAGGGCATATTCTACTAAGTATTCTGACTTAATGTAGAGATAAATCAATTAAGAAAGTGTAAAATTTGTGGAAAGACAAACAGATAATGGAATAGAAGAAATAGTCCAGAAACACCAATAAACTCACTAGCACAGTAGGAGGTTTCCCATCTCTTTTATGCCTAAGATTTCAGAAAAAAGATCCTGTTCCACAGACTTGAATATGTCGAACATTCTGGGTTCTATTTTGTTCTTCTGTGCATTGTAGTCATTGTGCCTAACTTGTCTCTTGCGGTTCGTTGGCCTCTGTAACTCCAGGGTCCTGTCATATACAGTAATGCCTGGGAGCTCTGCAGCATCCTCCACCATTAGGACAGCCACCAAAACTCTCTGTTATTATAGTGTAGATATCAGTGGTTTTGCAAGGACCTACCCTTCGGACTCTTTAATGTGGGGAGGGAACAAGTTCTCTCCCTGATTAATCCACTGTCATATTTCTATATTTTTGGATACCTTCCCTTATATGCTACCAAGGGAGTGATGGCATCTCATCCTCCTTGAATGTGGGCCTAGTTGAGCTTAATTTTTGTCAGTCAACCAAGAAAACCACTACAGCCAATCCTTTTTAAAGCATGCAAATAATGAATTGTTATAATGTCCAGGTCTTCGCTTTAAACTGATTTCCAGTATCAAGTCTGTTTTCGTTTTGTAATCCATGGTGCTAGAACATAATAGCTGAAATGAAAAAAAAAGGATAAAAATACTAATATTATCATGACATTTAATATATTTGAACAGTTCTTCATAAGCTAATTATCATACAAACAATATGAAGATGTTCTGTGTATCTTCATCAATACTTCACTACTAAAATGCTTTGTTAACTGCTAATGAAAAAACAAGTAGTTAATTATAAAGTGACAGCCATTGAACTGCAAATTTTAGTGCTTTTATTTTAGCAAGTGACTGTTACCATCTCAGAATCTGTCATGGCACTGCATAATCTCAGTCTGAAAAGCAAATATAAAACATGTCTTCAGTATTTTGATTGAGTTAAAAATGGTCCTCTGTTAAAATAAGAAATCATATTCTTTTTTTTTTTTTTTGAGACAAAGTCTTGCTCTGTCACCCAGGCTGGAGTGCAGTGGCATGATCTCAGCTCTCTGCAAGCTCCACCTCCAGGGTTCACGCCATTCTTCTGCCTCAGCCTCCCGAATAGCTGGGACTACAGGCACCCGCCACCACGCCAGGCTAATTTTTTTTTTTTATGTTTTAGTAGAGGCGGGGTTTCATCGTGTTAGCCAGGATGGTCTCGATCTCCTCACCTCGTGATCCACCCACCTCGGCCTCCCAAAGTGCTGGGATTACAGGGATAAGCCACTGCACCTGGCCCAATAAATCATATTCTTTATGTTCAGTTCATTTTGTTTAATCTACCAATCCTACTTATGCAAGAATCTTTTTGTTTGCTAAGTATCTACTTATAGGGAGAAGGAATATATATATATATATTTTTTTCATATACCTTTTAATATTTAAGTATATATTAAGTACTTATATATATTTAATATATGCTTATATATTCCAAGGTATATGGATGTATGTTTGTGTATATGTGAGTGTGTGTGTGTATATATATCATATACAGAGAGAGATAGATAGATACAGATTCATCTTGCCCAAAAATGACAGTTCTTTTTCTGGGGACTTTCAACAAAGAATGCCAGCAATCTCTAAAGCAGAATTTTTTTCCTTCCAGAAAATTCTTTCTTCAAGAACACTTAGTTAATTCCCTTCTTTTATATGCTAAATAAAAAACTGCATAAATTTATTTTTACCTATTTTTAATACACTGATGTGTTTCTTAAGATGTTTACTAGTTTCAGTGTTCTGTTTTCCTGTATAATTTCTCTTTATAAAAATAACTTGCTGTTTGTGACTAATAGCAGATCTATGAGGGGGCGTTACTAAGAAAAACAGATTTTATAGGAGAACTCTCACCCCTCTAGTGACAACATCTTACATTATATGCTTTGATACTGAATTTTATGCATTTGCATGAGATAAAAATGCATTTATAATAACACATAAATTGTAAGAACTGTTTTGGAAAGATCACTTGTATTTGTGAGATTTAGAGGATTTATGACTATTGATTGCGTCTTTCTCTTAGAAGAGGTCCACACAAATGTGACATTCTGTCATGTCAGAATGTAAAAAAAAAAAAAAATGCAATCTAAATTCAACTACTTCATTCATCTTTTAGAACCATTTTTAAAGTGTTCATTAATTCTAACTTTCTTCATTTCTGAAATGAAGTTCAATAAACCGAACAAGCACTTTATCTTCCAAAAGTGATTCGTTAGAAAATTCCTCTGTTGGATTTAATTAGGTGAGATGTCTGCAAGTGGGTAATTAGTTCACTCAGCAGATGAATTCAGAAATGTTTCTCAGAAGGCAGCTTTATTGTATTTTCACCTTCATGTACCAAGAGGAAACATTTTCAAAAATAAAAACTTCTAATGAAACTGTTCTCCTTCCACTGGTGTAATTCCAAATAAACAGCACCCCAGATAAAATATATATAATCTTTAATCAGTAATTTATGCTTCAAAAAGGTGTGTAATACATTATTAAAAATTTTATGAAAACAGATACTGTCATATGGAAGATACCAAATTTAAATAGATATTACTTGGAAATAGCATCCATATTTTACCATAAAGAAAACAACGGAACAAAGGATATTAGATACGCTTGGCAAGACTGAATTTTATCTTAGTAACATAATAGAGCTAAAGCTTTTTACTACAAAATACTTTAAATAATTGCCTCAACTAGGGAACTTGACTTTCAGCATTTATTATTCAAATTACTGAACTAGATCTATGGATTCCTATTACCACATATATATATTGCATTACTGAGAGATTAACTTGACCTCTCTCAAATTAACCAGTGCCAATAAGGCAAACCCAATCACATTATAACTACAAGAGTCATCTATACAATAGAGCTATATCTGATGTCTTTGTAAAATTATAAAATTTTAATGCTAGTTTTAAAATATTTATGCCAGAGAGAAAAAATTAATGGATTTTGTTCCTGGGTTCCAGATTAGAGAATTGCTCAGAGAAAGAATTTGTATGATGTTTATTCCCACAATTGCATTTGAGCCTTAAGCTTTTGCTTTCTTTAAGATTTTATTAATGCCCCAAATCCTGCAGCTTTTGCTACAACAGAGGATGGCCCTTTACATTTCTGTGTCTAATACAGGCAATGCATATCTGCAAATATTATTTTGTACACTAAATTGCATCTACAGTTTCATGTGATATATATCCCATATTAAATATTTATTATGCTTTTATGAAGCACGATTATACGTATTTAGTTTTCATTAAATTGTAAGCAGAATATACACAAGAATAGAAATATATTTTTAAACAAGAAGAGAATAGATTTTTCAATCTGAAAGAAAAAGTTTCATGATGAAATAGTTGTGTTTTCTTTGTTTAAATAATTGCATCACCCTAATTACTTGACACACGCAAGCACACAGTTTTAAAGGATAATGATCATTCCTTAGAATTCCACACAGTATTGTTTTACCAAAAAACAATCCAACTGAATATTCACATTTACCATTCACAACATCCAGGTCTTGCTTTTCTTAGTCAAAGGAGGTTAAGATTCCCTGTTCTGCATTCACGGTGTTGTTGCCTAACCAAGTTTGAGAGTAACTTAATTTTGTTTTAGATTTTTGATGCCCTTTCATTTAGTTACCATGTGGAAAAGGGTCTATTATAAGTATTAAAGCAACTAGAATATACAATGTTGAACAGTTACACTCTCAAGGGGATACTCAGGTTAGTTAGGGGAAAATTATTCTCTTCTACATGTCTCTTCATTTCACAGATGTGAAGAGAACAGGGAATACTTCTTGGAATACGGCGTAAGCACTCGTTACAATTAGAAATTACTTTGGAAATATGCACCAAAGTAAGAAGCACTTTCCTTTGTGTAGTGATTATGAATATAATCGCATCATCTACCAACATATGTCACCTTTTGTTTTGAATTTTAACTCTTTTATTTCCTGGTTTTCTATGTTACATTGTACTAAGTCCTCTAGTTTGTTTTATGTAAGTGATAATAGTAGGCAAACTTGGTCCCTCGTCTTAAACAGCAACGGGAAAGTTTTACCATTAAATACAGCATTTGCTACAGTTTTCGTACGGAATATTTTTGACTAGCTGTGGAGTTCATTGCTATTCTTCGTTTGCTAAAAGTTGTTATCATGAATGAATAGTTCAATTCTATTAGTTTTTCCTGTATCTAGCTTGCTAATTGTTTCATTTTTTATTACTTAATCATTTTCTTTTAATCTCAAAGAAGCTCACAGATAATGCCGAAGTCCACAGATGAGAGTTTGAGAACCGCTGCTTAGACATCAGTTAAGATTTTTAATGAAGATTTACTTCAGTTAAGATGTTTTTCGAGTGGTGAACTTTCTTGCCCCTGGTTTATGTGAAAATATCGCTACTTGTTTTCGTCCTTTAATGATGCTTTCACTGTATTCCCAATTCTAGATTTAGACATGTTGTTTGGACCTTTGTACATATTATTCCACATGCTTTTGAACTCCATTGATGTTTTTCAGAAGTAAAATGTCAGTTGACTCATTTTTTTCTTGTAGAAAGCTGTCTTTTTTTCTCTGAATGTTTTAAGAATTATTTCTGTATCTGTACTGGTTTTCTCTTGCTGCCGTACAAATTACTGCAAACTTAGTGGCTTAAAACAACACAAACGTATTAACTTCCAGTTGCACATAAATCCCCAAAGCCTGTCGTTGGGCCAAAATCATGGTCAACAGGATGACTTTTTCTATTAAATCAAATGAAGTTTACTTGTTAATTACAGTCTTAGAAATGAGTGTTTTCATTTATCTATTTGCATTTTATAAATATATAAGAATATATTTATATGTAACAATTTCATACAAACATAATAATGATCTATCATTTTCTGTTTTGTTTAACTCCTTAGGAACTGGCGTCAGGGTTATATTAGCTTCATTCTCTGCTTTAAACAGCTTTTGTGGTTCTGTAGTTACTTATATTTGAAAGCTGAAACAAACTGCTTCTTATGGTTTTTATGAACATAGAGACAAAAGCATTCTCCAGATCAACAACCACATACTAGGTGTTAAAATTTGTATGAGGCCAGGTGCAGTGGCTCACTGCTGTAATTTCAGCACTTTGGGAGGCTGAGGTGGGCAGATTTCTTGACCCCAGGAGTTCAAGATCAGCCTGGGCAATATAGCAAGACTTTGTCTCTACAAAACATACAAAAAATTAGCCATGGGCCTGTAGTCCCAGTTACCTGGGAGGCTGAGGTGAGAGGATCAACTGAGCCCCAAGGTCAAGGCTCTGGTGAGTTATGATTGTGCCACTGCACTCTACGCTGGGTAACAGAGTGAGATACTGTCAAACAAACAAACAAACAAACTTGCATGATACGTATGCTTTAGTAAAGACACATTGGCACAGGCAAGTGTGATATAAATCACCAGTTAATTTAATTAATGACATTTTGTCTTTATTCTCCAAAATTATTCTAGTGTCTGTACAGGCCAAGTAGGTGAGTTAAATGGACAAATGTACATGAGATAGTAATAATTAGTCTTGCGTCTTGCAAGTCTTTTTTTTTTTTTTTTTTTTTTTTTTTTTTTTTTTTTTTTTAAGATGAAGTCTCACTCTGTCACCCAGGCTGGAGTGCAGTGGTGCGATCTCAGCTCGCTGTAATCTCCACTCCCTGGGTTCAAGTGATTCTCCTGCCTCAGCCTACCGAGTAGCTGGGATAACAGGCACCTGTCACCATGCCCAGCTAATTTTTGTATTTTTAGTAGAGACAGGGTTTTGCCATGTTGGCCAGACTGGTCTCAAACTCCTGACCTCAGGTGATCCGCCCACCTCAGCCTCCCAAAGTGCTGGGATTACAGCTGTGAGCCACTGCGCCCCCCCATCCTGCAAGTCCTGATGGACACCAACATTTGCGATCCATCCAAGAATAAGCTATTTTTTTGGGCTTAATATTTTAGTAGGCAGGAGTATTTCTGGGGACTTCCACTTTACTTTTCTTAATATAAATGCCCTATCTGCAAAGATGAGGTGATAAAATTTTTCTGTAGTATGTGTGCGTGTGTGTGTGTGTGTGTGCGTGTGTGTGTGTGTAGCAGGTGGACCATAGTGGTATTTTGCATCTGTAGGATTTCATTTAAGCTAAGAGCCAGTATGTAGTATATTAGCATGTTTAGTTCAATTAGTTCATGCTCTCAAATCACAGTATATCAATAATTTGTGTGTCAGCACACACACACATAATTTATAGAAATGAATTAGAATATAATGATTATTTTGAAATGCACACTCCCTTTCATTTTTAAATAATATTTCCAGAGAATTTTTTTTTTAATTTTGTACCTCAGATTTTTCTAATTGAAAGATTTTAACCATGTTATTTCTCATACATTTGACCAACAAGAGATTGTTTAAAATAGTATCTTAAACTAATAGTTATTGGGACAATTTAAATAACTCACTGGGTGCTTATGTTATACATTTCTGCCAAAAACAGTATTAATCGTGTGCTTAATTTATTCCAGAAATTTCACTGATGTGGGGGTTGGTAATAGTGCACCAAGAAAATGAGATTCTTTCTCTTACTGCAGGTAAGTGCTATTAATAATATAGGCCTGGGATGAGTAAGTAGCTTTCAGCAAAATGTAAATTAATCATCGCTTCTTTCACTTGAAAAGACTTACTATTAAAAAAAAATCAGAAATAAGCAGTGTACAAATTCTCCTAATCTCGATGAGAACCACATTTTGATTAGCAGTAGCCTAGTTTACACACAATAGAAACTAGCAGTACTCTCACTACTGGTGTCAAAATTATAGTATGTGATGTAATTACAATGTGTGGGTTCCTCTGGCCCCCAAGGACTTTGCTAACGTTGTTTATTCTGCCTGTTTGTAACGTCTTTCCAATTCCGTTGTTTAGTTAACTCTGCTCATCTTTTGAGACCCACTTTCTCAAAGGTCCCTCTTACAACTTCAGAGACAAGATCATTCCCTTGTAATTTTGTAAGATCTCTTATCACTCAGTAGCTTTCTTTACAATCATTTATCAAAGTTTATGCATTACTTATGTAATTATGTAATTGATGTATTAATTGTTATTATCCTCAAATGTTCCAAGAATAATAACTAATATTTATTGAACAACAATACCATGTCAAACACTGGGATCAAATAGTTTACATGTGCATATCCCTGTCATTCTCTGTGTATGTATTTGTGTGCATGTGTATTAATTTATGTATGCACATGTACATACATATACTTATAGACACATATGTCTGTATACATGAATATCCCATATATGTGTGTATATATATATACATATACGTAATCTCATTTAATGCAATAACATAATGTTAATGAATTTGTAAACCTAGAGTTAATACATATTAACTCCAAAAACCACCAATCTATATGTATGACCATTTATTCTCCTCCCTTTGCAAATGAATGTCCCTTGGAAAGCCTATTAATGGGTTTAGGGAAAGAGAATGAGATCTGTCATTTAAGACCTCGTAGTACTGCAAGTGTACACCTGCATTAGAAAATTTAATAATTCTCTACGTTAATATATTAAAGGAATGAAAAGAGCCACATGGTAATCTCAGTAGATTAAAAAAATAAACATTCACTAAAATTTAATGCACAGTTAAAATAATAAAAATATTAAATTGGAATGGGAAAAACCTTCTTTTTATAAGCTAGAAAATACATTAGCAAAAGTCTAAATTAAACATCAAATTAAGGGTAAATAGGATAAACATTTTTATTAAAGTCAGAAACAAGCAAAACATCCATTATAAACTACATTATGCATTATCATTCTGAAACTCTGAGCCAACATGCAAGTAAAAGGAAAAAAAAAGATAAATTAGGAGGACAAATTGGTTAGGAAGTAACAAATCCTTGATGTTTTCAGACGATATTATTGTCTAAAAAATCTAAAGAATCAGCTGACAAATTGAAGGTACTCATAGACAGTTTAGCAAGATCAATATATGATTTATTTAACAACTTAAGAGCTATCTTATGTGCCTGTATTATTCTATAAAGGAAATAAAAACAATTAAGAAAATTATTTTAAATGGTACTAAATTACATCCAGCAGGATATGTGGAAAAAAAAGTGTTCTGTGGGATGCCATAATAGCTAACAATTTTTGTGAGTTCATTTTGTAAAATGCACTGTTTTATATTCTTTGCACAGCCCTTCTTTACCGTTGCTAAAATCATATATATCAGAAAAAGAATTTTTTGTTGCTCAAAGTTATAAAATTCACAACGAAAAGGCACCTTGGTGGAACAGATTGAGAGAATCTAGTAAATATCAGCGGCACAAATCCCATAACTTAGCAATTCTACTTCTTTTATATTAGTTAGAGAACAAGTCAAATATAGACACAAGAAGGAGGTTAACTACAAATTACAAATTATTTATAATGACCCCCAAAAAGGATGATAAAAATCATTAGCAAAGGGGAATACATAATTTGAGAATTCTCAACACCATGATTTTATTATCCATTAGACTTCAATGGAATAGGATGAAGTATATCATTCATATGCACTGATACTAAGAATTACCGAGATGTACTATAAATGAAAAAGCTATTTATTACATGTTAAAATAACAAATGTATTGGAAACATCCTGTCACCAAGCAATGACATATCTCAAGTCACATATGCATACATATGTAATTGTGTAGGTAGAAAAAATTCTGGAAAGAAACCAAACAGTACTGTAATAATAGCTATCTCTGGGAAGCATACTGGACTGGGAAAAATTGTAAAGGAACATTATTTTCACTTACGTAAGCTTTAAAAATAAAAATATGTATTACCAGGCCAGGTGCAGTGGCTCACGCCTGTAATCACTTTGGGAGGCTTAGGCGGGTGGATTATTAGAGGTCGGGAGTTTGAGACCAATCTGGCCAACATGGTGAATCCTCTCTCTACTAAATATACAAAAATTATCTGGGTGTGGTGGTGGATGCCTATAATCCCAGTTACTCAGGAGGCTGAGGCATGAGAACTTGAACCCAGGAGGCAGAACTTTGCAGCAAGCCGAGATCGCATCACTGCACTCTAACCCGGGCAACACAGCAAGACCCTGTCTCAAAACAAACAAACAAACACACAAAACATATATATATATATATGTATGTATGTATATATATATATATGTATGTATATATATATAACATTGCATTTATAATTTAAATAATTAAAATGCCTCTAATATATAAGGTAAGGCATTCACTTTCTTATGACATTATTTAATGTCATAAGAAAAAGTCTTTATATATCTATGAAGATAATTTTGACTGAATTAATGACATATTTTATAAAAACAAAATTTCAAGCATGTAGTAAAAAAAATTGAAGACTAGTTAACCTTAAAACAAGAAAAAAATATGAATGAAATTCTAGTCAAGTAAAACAAAATAGAAGAAAAAGCAACTGACCCGTCAACTCTTTACCTCCAAGCCTTCAATTACAGATACTTTTATAGCCAGGTTAATTTAAATATTTAAATAAAGAAAAAATTTATGCTCTCTAAACAGATATTAAGTACACAAGAAGATATAAATTACTTCTGAAAGCTAATATCCATAGCTAAAATTTTAAGAATAATATAATAAAATGAATACATTGTTCCTTTTATCAAAGTATATGCAAAACGTATCATCAAACCTAGGTAAATATATATTTGTAGAATAACCTATCTGGCAAATGGTATGTATTCCAGGAATGAAAAGATGCTTTACTATGATAACATATGTAAATAAGACAACTCATTAATTAATTAGGTGACGTTAAGCCCATTTATAGGTGTGATAGCCCCAGTTTCAGGCAGGTGCTGGAAACTGAACTAGTGCTTGCTACTGAGCAGTGATATCTATATGCGGCCAGGATTATTTTTTATATGCTGGAGGTTTCATAGGAATACATTTGTAGACTGCAGTTCTTGATGAATGGCACTAACAAGCAGAAACTGATAATTCTGGAAAACAGGATACACACATACTAAGAATGAATCAATATTTGCATACGTTCTTTCATAATCACAAAATCTTGCTGTCTACCCAAACTTCATGGGTTAATCTACACAGACCCATATTTTCTTTTTTTTTAGCTCATAAGTCATTGATACACCAACACAGAAGTTAAATATTGAGAGCAAAGTTCTAGGACAACTTGAATTCATAAATGGTGCAATCTGGAAAACATAAAATCCAAATATTAAATCATAAAATAAAGTCAAAGAGCAAAATAATTACTTACATAATAGGCAAGATGGATTGAAAATTCATAGCATTTAGAAAGGTTTTGGATGCATCATTTATCTGTGATTCCTTCTCAGCTTTAGTGTGCTCAGAACATACTGGAAAACCTTACATAAATAGTAGCAGTCACGGTCCCCACAGTCCTTGTTCTGCTGAAGTCGGGATCTTATTAAAGTATTAACTTGGAAGAAACAAATAATTATTTTCCATTATTTTGCGGTAATAACATGAAACTTCCACTTATCATTTTAAATTTGACTAGACGTTAAGGTACTCATCTTTTTACTGTTAATGTAATGAATGTTAAATACACAGTAAAAACTGTACATTTTAATTTGCATAATTAAAATTTGTTTTTTAACCTATGTGAAAAAATATAATGTAAATTTCTTAGCAGAATATACATATCTAATTTTAGCTACATGAGATATTTCATCATAACTTCTTGCAGAATTTAAAAAATCTATAAAAAGAATGAATGTTTGAGCAATGGATTATATAATACATGGTTTTCATCTCCAAGTGGTTCTGATGAAACATTACTATCAATTTTAAAATATTGAGTTTGGTTGGGCGTGGTGGCTCACACCTGTAATCCCAGCACTTTGAGAAGCCATGGTGGGCAGATCACTTGCGATCAGAAGTTTGAGACCAGCCGGACTAAGGTGATGAAAACATACCTCTACTAAAAATACAAAAATTAGCTGGGCTTGGTGGCTCACACCTGTAATCCCAGCTACTAGGGAGGGTGAGGCAGGAGAATTGCTTGAACCCGGCAGGTGGAGGCTGCAGTGAGCCGAGATAGTGCCACTGCACACAAGGCTAAGCAACAGTGAGACTCGGTCTCAAATAAATAAATATAAAAATATTGAATTTTACCACTAACATATATTTACTTGTACATGTCATTTCTCAATACTATTTTAACAATATAAAAAAGATACAACTATTAAAGTTTAAAAATACTGAGATAAATGTACAATTTTAAATGTTTTCACAAATAAAATATGATCATATATTCAAATTCATCTTTAAAAGAGTTTAAGATGATAATATAATTATTTGTGAACGTGATTTTCATTTCAGTGGATTTCAAAAGTTTGTTCTGATTACAATTAAAAAATATATTCCAAGGACACTTGAATATAAATTGAACAAAAGCCTCTTTGGTGGTGCTTGCTTAAATGGTCTCATTCATTCTCCATTTTCAACTTTGAGCTATGAAAACAATTTTAAAATCAAAGTTAGTACATTTCCATTTCTCCAGTGTCAACTAGTCAAATATTACTCAAAGTCTTATTTCATATATTTTATTTATCAAATTAGAAAGTGCTATTTTACAATATTGTAAATGTTGAGACATGAATAAATTTATAGTTGACTGACTTTCTAAGTTTTACCGTTTTCTTTTTGTGGACAGCCAGTAAATGTCTGTGTATTATAAGTTAATTTAATCTAAATGTCCATGTTATTATTTAGTCATTAAAATAGTCTACTATTTAAATATTTTTGAAACAAAATGACAATGTTTATATCTTTTTTTTAACATACAAAAAAGAGTAATGACTTAGAGTAGTCTGAAAGTAATGCATTTCAGACACCTGATAGGGAGTGAATCTTGTTTTCCTAACTGTAGCTCTTTCGTTTTACCCTCGATAATTCCTTAACATCTAACACATGTGATAACCTAACGTACAAATAGTGTGACAGTGTCAATTCATGCTCTGAATATTAATGATATTTAATATTGTTTAAAAAATAAAATTGTGCGTTCTAATATTTCCTTCTAAAAACCAACAAAAGTTGTTGGGAAGAATATTTCCCAGTAGTAAGCATTGGATACTTCTAGGTAATATTTTGTTAGTTGGCTTGCTCTGTCTTTTATTGTAGAGTTATTGCCTAACATTTTAGGACTAGTATAATGCTTTTGTAATTAAAAATATGCGATCTCTGAAACATAAATTTGGCTTTTATTATGAGAATATTGCTGAAAGATTCAGTACATTCAATAGATTTTAAAACACTTTCATTTAAATCTCACTCTGAGAAATATTATATTTATTAAAAAATAATATGATTAGAAAAAAACACTGAACTGCAAAGGATTATTGTTGCTGGAGGTTTTTTATATATTATTCTTTGCTACAAATACATGGAAAAGTCATTGGTACTGACAGGACTGAGATTGAAAACCAAGTCCCCACTGAGTTGGCTTTTGCGGAATGTAACTGGCGAGAGTCTGTTGAAAGTTCTTTCCACTTCACCTTCTTTCCAAGTGGTGAAAATTATTTTAAATAGGCTCCAAACACATTGATGAGTGAATCAATAATCTATAACAAAGGAATGTGAAATATATTTAACGAACTATATATACACAACTAGTAATCATGAATGTACAAAGGGCAATATGAACATTGTAAAACAGCCAATTATTAAATTATTATGTAAACTGTTTTAAACAAAACAATAAATACCAAGTTTAGCAAAGTAAAGATGCCATTATTTCTATTGCATAAAACCTAATATCTGAATCTGAAATATAGTAAAATACCTCTGATTTCTGGCTTAATATATCACATTTTTTCCCCAAATTTATATGTTATATTTCTGTAAAGTAGTAAGAGCTGTGAGACCATTAGAGAATTAAATAAATTCACAAACTAACTTCAATGGACTGATACTTTATTAGGGAAATGGCTTGACTCTTAACTCAGGGACAACACTGCCCAAAATGTATTCAGTAAATTGATGGCATCAGAATTTAGGAACATAATTTAACTCACCAATTTTTGCATCTTCTCTCAGACCTAATGAATTGGGATTTCAGAGGGTTTGAGGCCTAGGAATCTGGATTTTTAATAAATTCCTTAGAGGATTCTAGTGATTACCTTAACTGAGTTGTGATTTTGAGTTTTGTTGAATCACTGCACCTCTTATCACCATATTTTAACTAATCTCATCTTAAGAATTAAGAAGATAGTCTATTTACATTTCCTGGTGGTCAAGAATTTGGTA